>NC_086446.1:441455351-441605351 GCF_028390025.1 Pseudophryne corroboree
ACTTGCACCACCACAGCGCAAATAGCTGTCCTCACTTTCACAAAATACACTGCCATATCAGCAAAAACTCAGGACTGCATTGGCCGGGAATCGATTCCGGGCCTCACGCGTGGCAGGCGAGAATTCTACCACTGAACCACCAATGCTCCACAGATGCCTAATTTTACACTTACTCATGTACTTTAGTGTATAAAACAAAGCAGGAGTGTCAGGATGCCTTGCCTTGCCATCACCTCCAAGCCTACGTAACCAAGCCCGACTAGCACAGTCGCTAGAGCATAAGACTATTAATCTTAGGGTCATGTATTTGAGCTCCATGTTGGGCAGTTGTTTTTTTCTCTTCCTGTACCATTGTATGTGGAACAGTGTATACTTGCATCACCACAGCGCAAATGGCTGTCCTCACTTTCACAAAATGCACTGCCCTATCAGCAAAAACTCAGAAATGTATTGACCGGGAATTGAACCCGGCCTCCCACGTGGCCGGCTAGATTTCTACCACTGAACCACCAATGATCCACAGATGCTTAATTTTAGACTTACTCATGTACTTTAGTGTACAAAACAAAGCAGGAGAGTCAGGATGCCTTGCCTTGCAATCACCACAACTCCTTGGTTACCAAGCATTGCTAACTCAGTCGGTAAAGCATGAGACTCTTAATCTCAGGGTCGTGGGTTCGAGCCCCACATTGGGCGGATGTTTTTTTTCTTTTCCTGTACCATTGTATGTGGAACGCTGTCAACTTGCACCACCACAGCGCAAATGGCTGTCCTCACTTTCACAAAATGCACTGCCATATCAGCAAAAACTCAGGACTGCATTGGCCGGGAATCAAACCCAGGCCTCCCGCGTGGAAGGCGAGAATTCTACCACTGTACCACCAATGCTCCACAGGTACTTAATTTTACACTTACTCGTGTACTTTAGTGTATGAAACAAAGCAGGAGTGTCAGGATGCCTTGCCTTGCCTTGCCTTGCCATCACCTCCATGCATTCGCAACCAAGCATGGCTAGCTCAGTCGGTAGAGCATGAGACTCTTAATCTCAGGGTCGTGGGTTCGAGCCCCACGTTGGGCGGATGTTTTTTCTTTTCCTGTACCATTGTATGTGGAACACTGTCAACTTGCACCACCACAGCGCAAATGGCTGTCTTCACTTTCACAAAATGCACTGCCATATCAGCAAAAACTCAGGACTGCATTGGCCGGGAATCGAACCCAGGCCTCCCGCGTGGCAGGCAAGAATTCTACCACTGAACCACCAATGCTCCACAGATACTTAATTTTACACTTACTCGTGTACTTTAGTGTATGAAACAAAGCAGGAGTGTCAGGATGCCTTGCCTTGCCATCACCTCCATACATTCTCAACCAAGCCTGGCTAGCTCAGTCGGTAGAGCATGAGACTCTTAATCTCAGGGTCGTGGGTTCGAGCCCCACGTTGGGCGGATGTTTTTTCTTTTCCTGTACCATTGCATGTGGAACACTGTATACTTGCACCACCACAGCGCAAATGGCTGTCCTCACTTTCACAAAATACACTGCCATATCAGCAAAAACTCAGGACTGCATTGGCCGGGAATCGATTCCGGGCCTCACGAGTGGCAGGCGAGAATTCTACCACTGAACCACCAATGCTCCACAGATGCCTAATTTTACACTTACTCATGTACTTTAGTGTATAAAACAAAGCAGGAGTGTCAGGATGCCTTGCCTTGCGATCACCTCCAAGCCTACGTAACCAAGCCCGACTACCACAGTCGCTAGAGCATAAGACTATTAATCTTAGGGTCATGTATTTGAGCTCCATGTTGGGCAGTTGTTTTTTTCTCTTCCTGTACCATTGTATGTGGAACAGTGTATACTTGCATCACCACAGCGCAAATGGCTGTCCTCACTTTCACAAAATGCACTGCCCTATCAGCAAAAACTCAGGAATGTATTGACCGGGAATTGAACCCGGCCTACCACGTGGCCGGCTAGATTTCTACCACTGAACCACCAATGATCCACAGATGCTTAATTTTAGACTTACTCATGTACTTTAGTGTACAAAACAAAGCAGGAGAGTCAGGATGCCTTGCCTTGCCATCACCACAACTCCTCGGTTACCAAGCATTGCTAACTCAGTCGGTAAAGCATGAGACTCTTAATCTCAGGGTCGTGGGTTCGAGCCCCACATTGGGCGGATGTTTTTTTTCTTTTCCTGTACCATTGTATGTGGAACACTGTCAACTTGCACCACCACAGCGCAAATGGCTGTCCTCACTTTCACAAAATGCACTGCCATATCAGCAAAAACTCAGGACTGCATTGGCCGGGAATCGAACCCAGGCCTCCCGCGTGGCAGGCGAGAATTCTACCACTGAACCACCAATGCTCCACAGATACTTAATTTTACACTTACTCGTGTACTTTAGTTTATGAAACAAAGCAGGAGTGTCAGGATGCCTTGCCTTGCCATCACCTCCATACATTCTCAACCAAGCCTGGCTAGCTCAGTCGGTAGAGCATGAGACTCTTAATCTCAGGGTCGTGGGTTCAAGCCCCACGTTGGGCGGATGTTTTTTCTTTTCCTGTACCATTGTATGTGGAACACTGTATACTTGCACCACCACAGCGCAAATGGCTGTCCTCACTTTCACAAAATACACTGCCATATCAGCAAAAACTCAGGACTGCATTGGCCGGGAATCGATTCCGGGCCTCACGCGTGGCAGGCGAGAATTCTACTACTGAACCACCAATGCTCCACAGATGCCTAATTTTACACTTACTCATGTACTTTAGTGTATAAAACAAAGCAGGAGTGTCAGGATGCCTTGCCATCACCTCCAAGCCTACGTACCCAAGCCCGACTAGCACAGTCGCTAGAGCATAAGACTATTAATCTTAGGGTCATGTATTTGAGCTCCATGTTGGGCAGTTGTTTTTTTCTCTTCCTGTACCATTGTATGTGGAACAGTGTATACTTGCATCACCACAGCGCAAATGGCTGTCCTCACTTTCACAAAATGCACTGCCCTATCAGCAAAAACTCAGGAATGTATTGACCGGGAATTGAACCCGGCCTCCCACGTGGCCGGCTAGATTTCTACTACTGAACCACCAATGATCCACAGATGCTTAATTTTAGACTTACTCATGTACTTTAGTGTACAAAACAAAGCAGGAGAGTCAGGATGCCTTGCCTTGCCATCACTACAACCCCTCAGTTACCAAGCATTGCTAACTCATTCGGTAAAGCATGAGGCTCTTAATCTTAGGGTCGTGGGTTCGAGCCCCACATTGGGCGGATGTTTTTTTTCTTTTCCTGTACCATTGTATGTGGAACACTGTCAACTTGCACCACCACAGCGCAAATGGCTGTCCTCACTTTCACAAAATGCACTGCCATATCAGCAAAAACTCAGGACTGCATTGGCCGGGAATCGAACCCGGGCCTCCCGCGTGGCAGGCAAGAATTCTACCACTGAACCACCAATGCTCCATAGATACTTAATTTTACACTTACTCGTGTACTTTAGTGTATAAAACAAAGCAGGAGTGTCAGGATGCCTTGCCTTGCCATCACCTCCATACATTCTCAACCAAGCCTGGCTAGCTCAGTCGGTAGAGCATGAGACTCTTAATCTCAGGGTCGTGGGTTCGAGCCCCACGTTGGGCGGATGTTTTTTATTTTCCTGTACCATTGTATGTGGAACACTGTATACTTGCACCACAACAGCGCAAATGGCTGTCCTCACTTTCACAAAATACACTGCCATATCAGGAAAAACTCAAGACTGCATTGGCCGGGAATCGATTCCGGGCCTCACGCATGGCAGGCGAGAATTCTACCACTGAACCACCAATGCTCCACAGATGCCTTATTTTACACTTACTCATGTACTTTAGTGTATAAAACAAAGCAGGAGTGTCAGGATGCCTTGCCTTGCCATCACCTCCAAGCCTATGTAATCAAGCCCGACTAGCACAGTCGCTAGAGCATAAGACTATTAATCTTAGGGTCATGTATTTGAGCTCCATGTTGGGCAGTTGTTTTTTTCTCTTCATGTACCATTGTATGTGGAACAGTGTATACTTGCATCACCACAGCGAAAATGGCTGTCCTCACTTTCACAAAATGCACTGCCTTATCAGCAAAAACTCAGGAATGTATTGACCGGGAATTGAACCCGGCCTCCCACGTGGCCGGCTAGATTTCTACCACTGAACCACCAATGATCCACAGATGCTTAATTTTAGACTTACTCATGTACTTTAGTGTACAAAACAAAGCAGGAGAGTCAGGATGCCTTGCCTTGCCATCACCACAACTCCTCGGTTACCAAGCATTGCTAACTCAGTCGGTAAAGCATGAGACTCTTAATCTCAGGGTCGTGGGTTCGAGCCCCACATTGGGCGGATGTTTTTTTTCTTTTCCTGTACCATTGTATGTGGAACACTGTCAACTTGCACCACCACAGCGCAAATGGCTGTCCTCACTTTCACAAAATGCACTGCCATATCAGCAAAAACTCAGGACTGCATTGGCCGGGAATCGAACCCAGGCCTCCCGCGTGGCAGGCGAGAATTCTACCACTGAACCACCAATGCTCCACAGATACTTAATTTTACACTTACTCGTGTACTTTAGTTTATGAAACAAAGCAGGAGTGTCAGGATGCCTTGCCTTGCCATCACCTCCATACATTCTCAACCAAGCCTGGCTAGCTCAGTCGGTAGAGCATGAGACTCTTAATCTCAGGGTCGTGGGTTCAAGCCCCACGTTGGGCGGATGTTTTTTCTTTTCCTGTACCATTGTATGTGGAACACTGTATACTTGCACCACCACAGCGCAAATGGCTGTCCTCACTTTCACAAAATACACTGCCATATCAGCAAAAACTCAGGACTGCATTGGCCGGGAATCGATTCCGGGCCTCACGCGTGGCAGGCGAGAATTCTACTACTGAACCACCAATGCTCCACAGATGCCTAATTTTACACTTACTCATGTACTTTAGTGTATAAAACAAAGCAGGAGTGTCAGGATGCCTTGCCATCACCTCCAAGCCTACGTACCCAAGCCCGACTAGCACAGTCGCTAGAGCATAAGACTATTAATCTTAGGGTCATGTATTTGAGCTCCATGTTGGGCAGTTGTTTTTTTCTCTTCCTGTACCATTGTATGTGGAACAGTGTATACTTGCATCACCACAGCGCAAATGGCTGTCCTCACTTTCACAAAATGCACTGCCCTATCAGCAAAAACTCAGGAATGTATTGACCGGGAATTGAACCCGGCCTCCCACGTGGCCGGCTAGATTTCTACTACTGAACCACCAATGATCCACAGATGCTTAATTTTAGACTTACTCATGTACTTTAGTGTACAAAACAAAGCAGGAGAGTCAGGATGCCTTGCCTTGCCATCACTACAACCCCTCAGTTACCAAGCATTGCTAACTCATTCGGTAAAGCATGAGGCTCTTAATCTTAGGGTCGTGGGTTCGAGCCCCACATTGGGCGGATGTTTTTTTTCTTTTCCTGTACCATTGTATGTGGAACACTGTCAACTTGCACCACCACAGCGCAAATGGCTGTCCTCACTTTCACAAAATGCACTGCCATATCAGCAAAAACTCAGGACTGCATTGGCCGGGAATCGAACCCGGGCCTCCCGCGTGGCAGGCAAGAATTCTACCACTGAACCACCAATGCTCCATAGATACTTAATTTTA
Source organism: Pseudophryne corroboree (assembly GCF_028390025.1). Classification (NCBI taxonomy): domain Eukaryota; kingdom Metazoa; phylum Chordata; class Amphibia; order Anura; family Myobatrachidae; genus Pseudophryne; species Pseudophryne corroboree. Next base: position 441,461,078 of record NC_086446.1, read on the forward strand.
CACTTACTCGTGTACTTTAGTGTATAAAACAAAGCAGGAGTGTCAGGATGCCTTGCCTTGCCATCACCTCCATACATTCTCAACCAAGCCTGGCTAGCTCAGTCGGTAGAGCATTAGACTCTTAATCTCAGGGTCGTGGGTTCGAGCCCCACGTTGGGCGGATGTTTTTTATTTTCCTGTACCATTGTATGTGGAACACTGTATACTTGCACCACAACAGCGCAAATGGCTGTCCTCACTTTCACAAAATACACTGCCATATCAGGAAAAACTCAAGACTGCATTGGCCGGGAATCGATTCCGGGCCTCACGCATGGCAGGCGAGAATTCTACCACTGAACCACCAATGCTCCACAGATGCCTTATTTTACACTTACTCATGTACTTTAGTGTATAAAACAAAGCAGGAGTGTCAGGATGCCTTGCCTTGCCATCACCTCCAAGCCTATGTAATCAAGCCCGACTAGCACAGTCGCTAGAGCATAAGACTATTAATCTTAGGGTCATGTATTTGAGCTCCATGTTGGGCAGTTGTTTTTTTCTCTTCCTGTACCATTGTATGTGGAACAGTGTATACTTGCATCACCACAGCGAAAATGGCTGTCCTCACTTTCACAAAATGCACTGCCTTATCAGCAAAAACTCAGGAATGTATTGACCGGGAATTGAACCCGGCCTCCCACGTGGCCGGCTAGATTTCTACCACTGAACCACCAATGATCCACAGATGCTTAATTTTAGACTTACTCATGTACTTTAGTGTACAAAACAAAGCAGGAGAGTCAGGATGCCTTGCCTTGCCATCACCACAACTCCTCGGTTACCAAGCATTGCTAACTCAGTCGGTAAAGCATGAGACTCTTAATCTCAGGGTCGTGGGTTCGAGCCCCACATTGGGCGGCTGTTTTTTTTCTTTTCCTGTACCATTGTATGTGGAACACTGTCAACTTGCACCACCACAGCGCAAATGGCTGTCCTCACTTTCACAAAATGCACTGCCATATCAGCAAAAACTCAGGCCTCCCGCGTGGAAGGCGAGAATTCTACCACTGAACCACCAATGCTCCACAGGTACTTAATTTTACACTTACTCGTGTACTTTAGTGTATGAAACAAAGCAGGAGTGTCAGGATGCCTTGCCTTGCCTTGCCATCACCTCCATGCATTCGCAACCAAGCCTGGCTAGCTCAGTCGGTAGAGCATGAGACTCTTAATCTCAGGGTCGTGGGTTCGAGCCCCACATTGGGTGGATGTTTTTTTTCTTTTCCTGTACCATTGTATGTGGAACACTGTCAACTTGCACCACCACAGCGCAAATGGCTGTCCTCACTTTCACAAAATGCACTGCCATATCAGCAAAAGCTCAGGACTGCAGTGGCCAGGAATCGAACCCGGGCCTCCCGCGTGGCAGGCGAGAATTCTACAACTGAACCACCAATGCTCCAGAGAAACTTAAGTTTACACTTATTCGTGTACTTTAGTGTATGAAACAAAGCAGGAGTGTCAGGATGCCTTGCCTTGCCATCACCTCCATGCATTCTCAACCAAGCCCGGCTAGCTCAGTCGGTAGAGCATGAGACTCTTAATCTCAGGGTCTTGGGTTCGAGCCCCACGTTGGGCGGATGTTTTTTCTTTTCCTGTACCATTGTATGTGGAACACTGTATACTTGCACCACCACAGCGCAAATGGCTGTCCTCACTTTCACAAAATACACTGCCATATCAGCAAAAACTCAGGACTGCATTGGCCGGGAATCGATTCCGGGCCTCACGCGTGGCAGGCGAGAATTCTACCACTGAACCACCAATGCTCCACAGATGCCTAATTTTACACTTACTCATGTACTTTAGTGTATAAAACAAAGCAGGAGTGTCAGGATGCCTTGCCTTGCCATCACCTCCAAGCCTACGTAACCAAGCCCGACTAGCACAGTTGCTAGAGCATAAGACTATTAATCTTAGGGTCATGTATTTGAGCTCCATGTTGGGCAGTTGTTTTTTTCTCTTCCTGTACCATTGTATGTGGAACAGTGTATACTTGCATCACCACAGCGCAAATGGCTGTCCTCACTTTCACAAAATGCACTGCCCTATCAGCAAAAACTCAGCTATGTATTGACCGGGAATTGAACCCGGCCTCCCACGTGGCCGGCTAGATTTCTACCACTGAACCACCAATGATCCACAGATGCTTAATTTTAGACTTACTCATGTACTTTAGTGTACAAAACAAAGCAGGAGAGTCAGGATGCCTTGCCTTGCCATCACCACAACTCCTCGGTTACCAAGCATTGGTAACTCAGTCGGTAAAGCATGAGACTCTTAATCTCAGGGTAGTGGGTTCGAGCCCCACATTGGGCGGATGTTTTTTTTCTTTTCCTGTACCATTGTATGTGGAACACTGTCAACTTGCACCACCACAGCGCAAATGGCTGTCCTCACTTTCACAAAATGCACTGCCATATCAGCAAAAACTCAGGACTGCATTGGCCGTGAATCGAACCTAGGCCTCCCGCGTGGCAGGCAAGAATTCTACCACTGAACCACCAATGCTCCACAGATACTTAATTTTACACTTACTCGTGTACTTTAGTGTATGAAACAAAGCAGGAGTGTCAGGATGCCTTGCCTTGCCATCACCTCCATACATTCTCAACCAAGCCTGGCTATCTCAGTCGGTAGAGCATGAGACTCTTAATCTCAGGGTCGTGGGTTAGAGCCCCATGTTGGGTGGATGTGTTTTCTTTTCCTGTACCATTGTATGTGGAACACTGTATACTTGCACCACGACAGCGCAAATGGCTGTCCTCACTTTCACAAAATACACTGCCATATCAGCAAAAACTCAGGACTGCATTAGCCGGGAATCGAACCCGGGCCTCCCGCGTGGCAAGCGAGAATTCTACCACTGAACCACCAATGCTCCACAGATACTTAATTTTACACTTACTCGTGTACTTTAGTGTATGAAACAAAGCAGGAGTGTCAGGATGCCTTGCCTTGCCATCACCTCCATACATTCTCAACCAATCCCGGCTAGCTCAGTCGGTAGAGCATGAGACTCTTAAGCTCAGGATCGTGGGTTCGAGCCCCACGTTGGGCGGATGTTATTTCTTTTCCTGTACCATTGTATGTGGAACACTGTATACTTGCACCACCACAGCGCAAATGGCTGTCCTCACTTTCACAAAATACACTGCCATATCAGCAAAATCTCAGGACTGCATTGGCCAGGAATCGAACCCGGGCCTCCCGCATGGCAGGCGAGAATTCTACCACTGAACCACCAATGCTCCACAGATACTTAATTTTACACTTACTCGTGTACTTTAGTGTATGAAACAAAGCAGGAGTGTCAGGATGCCTTGCCTTGCCATCACCTCCATACATTCTCAACCAAGCCTGGCTGGCTCAGTCGGTAGAGCATGAGACTCTTAATCTCAGGGTCGTGGGTTAGAGCCCCACGTTAGGCGGATGTTTTTTCTTTTCCTGTACCATTGTATGTGGACCACTGTATACTTGCACCACCACAGCGCAAATGGCTGTCCTCACTTTCACAAAATACACTGCCATATCAGCAAAAACTCGGGACTGCATTAGCCAGGAATCGAACCCGGGCCTCCCGCGTGGCAGGCGAGAATTCTACCACTGAACCACCAATGCTCCACAGATACTTAATTTTACACTTACTCGTGTACTTTAGTGTATGAAACAAAGCAGGAGTGTCAGGATGCCTTGCCTTGCCATCACCTCCATACATTCTCAACCAAGCCCGGCTAGCTCAGTCGGTAGAACATGAGACTCTTAAGCTCAGGATCGTGGGTTCGAGCCCCACGTTGGGCGGATGTTATTTCTTTTCCTGTACCATTGTATGTGGAACACTGTATACTTGCACCACCACTGCGCAAATGGCTGTCCTCACTTTCACAAAATACACTGCCATATCAGCAAAAACTCAGGACTGCATTGGCCGGGAATCGAACCCGGGCCTCTCGCGTGGCAGGCGAGAATTCTACCACTGAACCACCAATGCTCCACAGATGCTTAATTTTACACTTACTCATGTACTTTAGTGTATGAAACAAAGCAGGAGTGTCAGGATGCCTTGCCATCACCTCCATACATTCTCAACCAAGCCTGGCTGGCTCAGTCGGTAGAGCATGAGACTCTTAATCTCAGTGTCGTGGGTTAGAGCCCCACGTTGGGCGGATGTTTTATCTTTTCCTGTACCATTGTATGTGGAACACTGTATACTTGCACCACCACAGCGCAAATGGCTGTCCTCACTTTCACAAAATACACTGCCATATCAGCAAAAACTCAGGACTGCATTGGCCGGGAATCGAACCCGGGCCTCCCGCGTGGCAGGCGAGAATTCTACCACTGAACCACCAATGCTCCACAGATACTTAATTTTACACTTACTCGTGTACTTTAGTGTATGAAACAAAGCAGGAGTGTCAGGATGCCTTGCCTTGCCATCACCTCCAAGCCTACGTAACCAAGCCCAACTAGCACAGTCGCTAGAGCATAAGACTATTAATCTTAGGGTCATGTATTTGAGCTCCATGTTGGGCAGTTGTTTTTTTCTCTTCCTGTACCATTGTATGTGGAACAGTGTATACTTGCATCACCACAGCGCAAATGGCTGTCCTCACTTTCACAAAATGCACTGCTGATCCACAGATGCTTAATTTTAGACTTACTCATGTACTTTAGTGTACAAAACAAAGCAGAAGAGTCAGGATGCCTTGCCTTGCCATCACCACAACTACTCGGTTACCAAGCATTGCTAACTCAGTCGGTAAAGCTTGAGACTCTTAATCTCAGGGTCGTGGGTTCGAGCCCCACATTGGGCGGATGTTTTTTTTCTTTTCCTGTACCATTGTATGTGGAACACTGTCAACTTGCACCACCACAGCGCAAATGGCTGTCCTCACTTTCACAAAATGCACTGCCATATCAGCAAAATCTCAGGACTGCATTGGCCGGGAATCGAACCCAGGCCTCCCGCGTGGCAGGCAAGAATTCTACAACTGAACCACCAATGCTCCACAGATACTTAATTTTACACTTACTCGTGTACTTTAGTGTATGAAACAAAGCAGGAGTGTCAGGATGCCTTGCCTTGCCATCACCTCCATACATTCTCAACCAAGCCTGGCTGGCTCAGTCGGTAGAGCATGAGACTCTTAATCTCAGTGTCGTGGGTTAGAGCCCCACGTTGGGCGGATGTTTTATCTTTTCCTGTACCATTGTATGTGGAACACTGTATACTTGCACCACCACAGCGCAAATGGCTGTCCTCACTTTCACAAAATACACTGCCATATCAGCAAAAACTCAGGACTGCATTGGCCGGGAATCGATTCCGGGCCTCACGCGTGGCAGGCGAGAATTCTACTACTGAACCACCAATGCTCCACAGATGCCTAATTTTACACTTACTCATGTACTTTAGTGTATAAAACAAAGCAGGAGTGTCAGGATGCCTTGCCTTGCCATCACCTCCAAGCCTACGTACCCAAGCCCGACTAGCACAGTCGCTAGAGCATAAGACTATTAATCTTAGGGTCATGTATTTGAGCTCCATGTTGGGCAGTTGTTTTTTTCTCTTCCTGTACCATTGTATGTGGAACAGTGTATACTTGCATCACCACAGCGCAAATGGCTGTCCTCACTTTCACAAAATGCACTGCCCTATCAGCAAAAACTCAGGAATGTATTGACCGGGAATTGAACCCGGCCTCCCACGTGGCCGGCTAGATTTCTACTACTGAACCACCAATGATCCACAGATGCTTAATTTTAGACTTACTCATGTACTTTAGTGTACAAAACAAAGCAGGAGAGTCAGGATGCCTTGCCTTGCCATCACTACAACCCCTCAGTTACCAAGCATTGCTAACTCAGTCGGTAAAGCATGAGACTCTTAATCTCAGGGTCGTGGGTTCGAGCCCCACATTGGGCGGCTGTTTTTTTTCTTTTCCTGTACCATTGTATGTGGAACACTGTCAACTTGCACCACCACAGCGCAAATGGCTGTCCTCACTTTCACAAAATGCACTGCCATATCAGCAAAAACTCAGGCCTCCCGCGTGGAAGGCGAGAATTCTACCACTGAACCACCAATGCTCCACAGGTACTTAATTTTACACTTACTCGTGTACTTTAGTGTATGAAACAAAGCAGGAGTGTCAGGATGCCTTGCCTTGCCTTGCCTTGCCATCACCTCCATGCATTCGCAACCAAGCCTGGCTAGCTCAGTCGGTAGAGCATGAGACTCTTAATCTCAGGGTCGTGGGTTCGAGCCCCACATTGGGTGGATGTTTTTTTTCTTTTCCTGTACCATTGTATGTGGAACACTGTCAACTTGCACCACCACAGCGCAAATGGCTGTCCTCACTTTCACAAAATGCACTGCCATATCAGCAAAAGCTCAGGACTGCAGTGGCCAGGAATCGAACCCGGGCCTCCCGCGTGGCAGGCGAGAATTCTACAACTGAACCACCAATGCTCCAGAGAAACTTAAGTTTACACTTATTCGTGTACTTTAGTGTATGAAACAAAGCAGGAGTGTCAGGATGCCTTGCCTTGCCATCACCTCCATGCATTCTCAACCAAGCCCGGCTAGCTCAGTCGGTAGAGCATGAGACTCTTAATCTCAGGGTCTTGGGTTCGAGCCCCACGTTGGGCGGATGTTTTTTCTTTTCCTGTACCATTGTATGTGGAACACTGTATACTTGCACCACCACAGCGCAAATGGCTGTCCTCACTTTCACAAAATACACTGCCATATCAGCAAAAACTCAGGACTGCATTGGCCGGGAATCGATTCCGGGCCTCACGCGTGGCAGGCGAGAATTCTACCACTGAACCACCAATGCTCCACAGATGCCTAATTTTACACTTACTCATGTACTTTAGTGTATAAAACAAAGCAGGAGTGTCAGGATGCCTTGCCTTGCCATCACCTCCAAGCCTACGTAACCAAGCCCGACTAGCACAGTTGCTAGAGCATAAGACTATTAATCTTAGGGTCATGTATTTGAGCTCCATGTTGGGCAGTTGTTTTTTTCTCTTCCTGTACCATTGTATGTGGAACAGTGTATACTTGCATCACCACAGCGCAAATGGCTGTCCTCACTTTCACAAAATGCACTGCCCTATCAGCAAAAACTCAGCTATGTATTGACCGGGAATTGAACCCGGCCTCCCACGTGGCCGGCTAGATTTCTACCACTGAACCACCAATGATCCACAGATGCTTAATTTTAGACTTACTCATGTACTTTAGTGTACAAAACAAAGCAGGAGAGTCAGGATGCCTTGCCTTGCCATCACCACAACTCCTCGGTTACCAAGCATTGGTAACTCAGTCGGTAAAGCATGAGACTCTTAATCTCAGGGTAGTGGGTTCGAGCCCCACATTGGGCGGATGTTTTTTTTCTTTTCCTGTACCATTGTATGTGGAACACTGTCAACTTGCACCACCACAGCGCAAATGGCTGTCCTCACTTTCACAAAATGCACTGCCATATCAGCAAAAACTCAGGACTGCATTGGCCGTGAATCGAACCTAGGCCTCCCGCGTGGCAGGCAAGAATTCTACCACTGAACCACCAATGCTCCACAGATACTTAATTTTACACTTACTCGTGTACTTTAGTGTATGAAACAAAGCAGGAGTGTCAGGATGCCTTGCCTTGCCATCACCTCCATACATTCTCAACCAAGCCTGGCTATCTCAGTCGGTAGAGCATGAGACTCTTAATCTCAGGGTCGTGGGTTAGAGCCCCATGTTGGGTGGATGTGTTTTCTTTTCCTGTACCATTGTATGTGGAACACTGTATACTTGCACCACGACAGCGCAAATGGCTGTCCTCACTTTCACAAAATACACTGCCATATCAGCAAAAACTCAGGACTGCATTAGCCGGGAATCGAACCCGGGCCTCCCGTTTGGCAAGCGAGAATTCTACCACTGAACCACCAATGCTCCACAGATACTTAATTTTACACTTACTCGTGTACTTTAGTGTATGAAACAAAGCAGGAGTGTCAGGATGCCTTGCCTTGCCATCACCTCCATACATTCTCAACCAATCCCGGCTAGCTCAGTCGGTAGAGCATGAGACTCTTAAGCTCAGGATCGTGGGTTCGAGCCCCACGTTGGGCGGATGTTATTTCTTTTCCTGTACCATTGTATGTGGAACACTGTATACTTGCACCACCACAGCGCAAATGGCTGTCCTCACTTTCACAAAATACACTGCCATATCAGCAAAATCTCAGGACTGCATTGGCCAGGAATCGAACCCGGGCCTCCCGCGTGGCAGGCGAGAATTCTACCACTGAACCACCAATGCTCCACAGATACTTAATTTTACACTTACTCGTGTACTTTAGTGTATGAAACAAAGCAGGAGTGTCAGGATGCCTTGCCTTGCCATCACCTCCATACATTCTCAACCAAGCCTGGCTGGCTCAGTCGGTAGAGCATGAGACTCTTAATCTCAGGGTCGTGGGTTAGAGCCCCACGTTGGGCGGATGTTTTTTCTTTTCCTGTACCATTGTATGTGGACCACTGTATACTTGCACCACCACAGCGCAAATGGCTGTCCTCACTTTCACAAAATACACTGCCATATCAGCAAAAACTCGGGACTGCATTAGCCAGGAATCGAACCCGGGCCTCCCGCGTGGCAGGCGAGAATTCTACCACTGAACCACCAATGCTCCACAGATACTTAATTTTACACTTACTCGTGTACTTTAGTGTATGAAACAAAGCAGGAGTGTCAGGATGCCTTGCCTTGCCATCACCTCCATACATTCTCAACCAAGCCCGGCTAGCTCAGTCGGTAGAACATGAGACTCTTAAGCTCAGGATCGTGGGTTCGAGCCCCACGTTGGGCGGATGTTATTTCTTTTCCTGTACCATTGTATGTGGAACACTGTATACTTGCACCACCACTGCGCAAATGGCTGTCCTCACTTTCACAAAATACACTGCCATATCAGCAAAAACTCAGGACTGCATTGGCCGGGAATCGAACCCGGGCCTCTCGCGTGGCAGGCGAGAATTCTACCACTGAACCACCAATGCTCCACAGATGCTTAATTTTACACTTACTCATGTACTTTAGTGTATGAAACAAAGCAGGAGTGTCAGGATGCCTTGCCTTGCCATCACCTCCATACATTCTCAACCAAGCCTGGCTGGCTCAGTCGGTAGAGCATGAGACTCTTAATCTCAGGGTCGTGGGTTAGAGCCCCACGTTGGGCGGATGTTTTTTCTTTTCCTGTACCATTGTATGTGGACCACTGTATACTTGCACCACCACAGCGCAAATGGCTGTCCTCACTTTCACAAAATACACTGCCATATCAGCAAAAACTCGGGACTGCATTAGCCAGGAATCGAACCCGGGCCTCCCGCGTGGCAGGCGAGAATTCTACCACTGAACCACCAATGCTCCACAGATACTTAATTTTACACTTACTCGTGTACTTTAGTGTATGAAACAAAGCAGGAGTGTCAGGATGCCTTGCCTTGCCATCACCTCCATACATTCTCAACCAAGCCCGGCTAGCTCAGTCGGTAGAACATGAGACTCTTAAGCTCAGGATCGTGGGTTCGAGCCCCACGTTGGGCGGATGTTATTTCTTTTCCTGTACCATTGTATGTGGAACACTGTATACTTGCACCACCACTGCGCAAATGGCTGTCCTCACTTTCACAAAATACACTGCCATATCAGCAAAAACTCAGGACTGCATTGGCCGGGAATCGAACCCGGGCCTCTCGCGTGGCAGGCGAGAATTCTACCACTGAACCACCAATGCTCCACAGATGCTTAATTTTACACTTACTCATGTACTTTAGTGTATGAAACAAAGCAGGAGTGTCAGGATGCCTTGCCTTGCCATCACCTCCATACATTCTCAACCAAGCCTGGCTGGCTCAGTCGGTAGAGCATGAGACTCTTAATCTCAGTGTCGTGGGTTAGAGCCCCACGTTGGGCGGATGTTTTATCTTTTCCTGTACCATTGTATGTGGAACACTGTATACTTGCACCACCACAGCGCAAATGGCTGTCCTCACTTTCACAAAATACACTGCCATATCAGCAAAAACTCAGGACTGCATTGGCCGGGAATCGAACCCGGGCCTCCCGCGTGGCAGGCGAGAATTCTACCACTGAACCACCAATGCTCCACAGATACTTAATTTTACACTTACTCGTGTACTTTAGTGTATGAAACAAAGCAGGAGTGTCAGGATGCCTTGCCTTGCCATCACCTCCAAGCCTACGTAACCAAGCCCAACTAGCACAGTCGCTAGAGCATAAGACTATTAATCTTAGGGTCATGTATTTGAGCTCCATGTTGGGCAGTTGTTTTTTTCTCTTCCTGTACCATTGTATGTGGAACAGTGTATACTTGCATCACCACAGCGCAAATGGCTGTCCTCACTTTCACAAAATGCACTGCTGATCCACAGATGCTTAATTTTAGACTTACTCATGTACTTTAGTGTACAAAACAAAGCAGAAGAGTCAGGATGCCTTGCCTTGCCATCACCACAACTACTCGGTTACCAAGCATTGCTAACTCAGTCGGTAAAGCTTGAGACTCTTAATCTCAGGGTCGTGGGTTCGAGCCCCACATTGGGCGGATGTTTTTTTTCTTTTCCTGTACCATTGTATGTGGAACACTGTCAACTTGCACCACCACAGCGCAAATGGCTGTCCTCACTTTCACAAAATGCACTGCCATATCAGCAAAATCTCAGGACTGCATTGGCCGGGAATCGAACCCAGGCCTCCCGCGTGGCAGGCAAGAATTCTACAACTGAACCACCAATGCTCCACAGATACTTAATTTTACACTTACTCGTGTACTTTAGTGTATGAAACAAAGCAGGAGTGTCAGGATGCCTTGCCTTGCCATCACCTCCATACATTCTCAACCAAGCCTGGCTGGCTCAGTCGGTAGAGCATGAGACTCTTAATCTCAGTGTCGTGGGTTAGAGCCCCACGTTGGGCGGATGTTTTATCTTTTCCTGTACCATTGTATGTGGAACACTGTATACTTGCACCACCACAGCGCAAATGGCTGTCCTCACTTTCACAAAATACACTGCCATATCAGCAAAAACTCAGGACTGCATTGGCCGGGAATCGATTCCGGGCCTCACGCGTGGCAGGCGAGAATTCTACTACTGAACCACCAATGCTCCACAGATGCCTAATTTTACACTTACTCATGTACTTTAGTGTATAAAACAAAGCAGGAGTGTCAGGATGCCTTGCCTTGCCATCACCTCCAAGCCTACGTACCCAAGCCCGACTAGCACAGTCGCTAGAGCATAAGACTATTAATCTTAGGGTCATGTATTTGAGCTCCATGTTGGGCAGTTGTTTTTTTCTCTTCCTGTACCATTGTATGTGGAACAGTGTATACTTGCATCACCACAGCGCAAATGGCTGTCCTCACTTTCACAAAATGCACTGCCCTATCAGCAAAAACTCAGGAATGTATTGACCGGGAATTGAACCCGGCCTCCCACGTGGCCGGCTAGATTTCTACTACTGAACCACCAATGATCCACAGATGCTTAATTTTAGACTTACTCATGTACTTTAGTGTACAAAACAAAGCAGGAGAGTCAGGATGCCTTGCCTTGCCATCACTACAACCCCTCAGTTACCAAGCATTGCTAACTCATTCGGTAAAGCATGAGGCTCTTAATCTTAGGGTCGTGGGTTCGAGCCCCACATTGGGCGGATGTTTTTTTTCTTTTCCTGTACCATTGTATGTGGAACACTGTCAACTTGCACCACCACAGCGCAAATGGCTGTCCTCACTTTCACAAAATGCACTGCCATATCAGCAAAAACTCAGGACTGCATTGGCCGGGAATCGAACCCAGGCCTCCCGCGTGGCAGGCAAGAATTCTACCACTGAACCACCAATGCTCCATAGATACTTAATTTTACACTTACTCGTGTACTTTAGTGTATAAAACAAAGCAGGAGTGTCAGGATGCCTTGCCTTGCCATCACCTCCATACATTCTCAACCAAGCCTGGCTAGCTCAGTCGGTAGAGCATGAGACTCTTAATCTCAGGGTCGTGGGTTCGAGCCCCACGTCGGGCGGATGTTTTTTATTTTCCTGTACCATTGTATGTGGAACACTGTATACTTGCACCACAACAGCGCAAATGGCTGTCCTCACTTTCACAAAATACACTGCCATATCAGGAAAAACTCAAGACTGCATTGGCCGGGAATCGATTCCGGGCCTCACGCATGGCAGGCGAGAATTCTACCACTGAACCACCAATGCTCCACAGATGCCTTATTTTACACTTACTCATGTACTTTAGTGTATAAAACAAAGCAGGAGTGTCAGGATGCCTTGCCTTGCCATCACCTCCAAGCCTATGTAATCAAGCCCGACTAGCACAGTCGCTAGAGCATAAGACTATTAATCTTAGGGTCATGTATTTGAGCTCCATGTTGGGCAGTTGTTTTTTTCTCTTCCTGTACCATTGTATGTGGAACAGTGTATACTTGCATCACCACAGCGAAAATGGCTGTCCTCACTTTCACAAAATGCACTGCCTTATCAGCAAAAACTCAGGAATGTATTGACCGGGAATTGAACCCGGCCTCCCACGTGGCCGGCTAGATTTCTACCACTGAACCACCAATGATCCACAGATGCTTAATTTTAGACTTACTCATGTACTTTAGTGTACAAAACAAAGCAGGAGAGTCAGGATGCCTTGCCTTGCCATCACCACAACTCCTCGGTTACCAAGCATTGCTAACTCAGTCGGTAAAGCATGAGACTCTTAATCTCAGGGTCGTGGGTTCGAGCCCCACATTGGGCGGCTGTTTTTTTTCTTTTCCTGTACCATTGTATGTGGAACACTGTCAACTTGCACCACCACAGCGCAAATGGCTGTCCTCACTTTCACAAAATGCACTGCCATATCAGCAAAAACTCAGGCCTCCCGCGTGGAAGGCGAGAATTCTACCACTGAACCACCAATGCTCCACAGGTACTTAATTTTACACTTACTCGTGTACTTTAGTGTATGAAACAAAGCAGGAGTGTCAGGATGCCTTGCCTTGCCTTGCCATCACCTCCATGCATTCGCAACCAAGCCTGGCTAGCTCAGTCGGTAGAGCATGAGACTCTTAATCTCAGGGTCGTGGGTTCGAGCCCCACATTGGGTGGATGTTTTTTTTCTTTTCCTGTACCATTGTATGTGGAACACTGTCAACTTGCACCACCACAGCGCAAATGGCTGTCCTCACTTTCACAAAATGCACTGCCATATCAGCAAAAGCTCAGGACTGCAGTGGCGGGAATCGAACCCGGGCCTCCCGCGTGGCAGGCGAGAATTCTACAACTGAACCACCAATGCTCCAGAGAAACTTAAGTTTACACTTATTCGTGTACTTTAGTGTATGAAACAAAGCAGGAGTGTCAGAATGCCTTGCCTTGCCATCACCTCCATGCATTCTCAACCAAACCCGGCTAGCTCAGTCGGTAGAGCATGAGACTCTTAATCTCAGGGTCTTGGGTTCGAGCCCCACGTTGGGCGGATGTTTTTTCTTTTCCTGTACCATTGTATGTGGAACACTGTATACTTGCACCACCACAGCGCAAATGGCTGTCCTCACTTTCACAAAATACACTGCCATATCAGCAAAAACTCAGAACTGCATTGGCCGGGAATCGATTCCGGGCCTCACGCGTGGCAGGCGAGAATTCTACCACTGAACCACCAATGCTCCACAGATGCCTAATTTTACACTTACTCATGTACTTTAGTGTATAAAACAAAGCAGGAGTGTCAGGATGCCTTGCCTTGCCATCACCTCCAAGCCTACGTAACCAAGCCCGACTAGCACAGTTGCTAGAGCATAAGACTATTAATCTTAGGGTCATGTATTTGAGCTCCATGTTGGGCAGTTGTTTTTTTCTCTTCCTGTACCATTGTATGTGGAACAGTGTATACTTGCATCACCACAGCGCAAATGGCTGTCCTCACTTTCACAAAATGCACTGCCCTATCAGCAAAAACTCAGCTATGTATTGACCGGGAATTGAACCCGGCCTCCCACGTGGCCGGCTAGATTTCTACCACTGAACCACCAATGATCCACAGATGCTTAATTTTAGACTTACTCATGTACTTTAGTGTACAAAACAAAGCAGGAGAGTCAGGATGCCTTGCCTTGCCATCACCACAACTCCTCGGTTACCAAGCATTGGTAACTCAGTCGGTAAAGCATGAGACTCTTAATCTCAGGGTAGTGGGTTCGAGCCCCACATTGGGCGGATGTTTTTTTTCTTTTCCTGTACCATTGTATGTGGAACACTGTCAACTTGCACCACCACAGCGCAAATGGCTGTCCTCACTTTCACAAAATGCACTGCCATATCAGCAAAAACTCAGGACTGCATTGGCCGTGAATCGAACCTAGGCCTCCCGCGTGGCAGGCAAGAATTATACCACTGAACCACCAATGCTCCACAGATACTTAATTTTACACTTACTCGTGTACTTTAGTGTATGAAACAAAGCAGGAGTGTCAGGATGCCTTGCCTTGCCATCACCTCCATACGTTCTCAACCAAGCCTGGCTAGCTCAGTCGGTAGAGCATGAGACTCTTAATCTCAGGGTTGTGGGTTCGAGCCCCATGTTGGGCGGATGTTTTTTCTTTTCCTGTACCATTGTATGTGGAACACTGTCAACTTGCACCACCACAGCGCAAATGGCTGTCATCACTTTCACAAAATGCACTGCCATATCAGCAAAAACTCAGGACTGCATTGGCCGGGAATCGAACCCAGGACTCCCGCGTGGAAGGCGAGAATTCTACCACTGAACCACCAATGCTCCACAGGTACTTAATGTTACACTTACTCGTGTACTTTAGTGTATGAAACAAAGCAGGAGTGTCAGGATGCCTTGCCTTGCCATCACCTCCATACATTCGCAACCAAGCCTGGCTAGCTCAGTCGGTAGAACATGAGACTCTTAATCTCAGGGTCGTGGGTTCGAGCCCCACGTTGGGCGGATGTTATTTCTTTTCCTGTACCATTGTATGTGGAACACTGTCAACTTGCACCACCACAGCGCAAACAGCTGTCCTCACTTTCACAAAATACACTGCCATATCAGCAAAAACTCAGGACTGCATTGGCCGGGAATCGATTCCGGGCCTCACGCGTGGCAGGCGAGAATTCTACCACTGAACCACCAATGCTCCACAGATGCCTAATTTTACACTTACTCATGTACTTTAGTGTATAAAACAAAGCAGGAGTGTCAGGATGCCTTGCCTTGCCATCACCTCCAAGCCTACGTAACCAAGCCCGACTAGCACAGTCGCTAGAGCATAAGACTATTAATCTTTGGGTCATGTATTTGAGCTCCATGTTGGGCAGTTGTTTTTTTCTCTTCCTGTACCATTGTATGTGGAACAGTGTATACTTGCATCACCACAGTGCAAATGGCTGTCCTCACTTTCACAAAATGCACTGCCCTATCAGCAAAAACTCAGGAATGTATTGACCGGGAATTGAACCCGGCCTCCCACGTGGCCGGCTAGATTTCTACCACTGAACCACCAATGATCCACAGATGCTTAATTTTAGACTTACTCATGTACTTTACTGTACAAAACAAAGCAGGAGAGTCAGGATGCCTTGCCTTGCCATCACCACATCTCCTCAGTTACCAAGCATTGCTAACTCAGTCGGTAAAGCATGAGTCTCTTAATCTCAGGGTCGTGGGTTCGAGCCCCACATTGGGCGGATGTTTTTTTTCTTTTCCTGTACCATTGTATGTGGAACACTGTCAACTTGACCACCACAGCGCAAATGGCTGTCCTCACTTTCACAAAATGCACTGCCATATCAGCAAAAACTCAGGACTGCATTGGCCGGGAATCGAACCCGGGCCTCCCGCGTGGCAGGCGAGAATTCTACCACTGAACCACCAATGCTCCACAGATACTTAATTTTACACTTACTCGTGTACTTTAGTGTATGAAACAAAGCAGGAGTGTCAGGATGCCTTGCCTTGCCATCACCTCCATACATTCTCAACCAAGCCTGGCTAGCTCAGTCGGTAGAACATGAGACTCTTAATCTCAGGGTCGTGGGTTCGAGCCCCACGTTGGGCGGATGTTTTTTCTTTTCCTGTACCATTGTATGTGGAACACTGTATACTTGCACCACAACAGCGCAAATGGCTGTCCTCACTTTCACAAAATACACTGCCATAACAGGAAAAACTCAAGACTGCATTGGCCGGGAATCGATTCCGGGCCTCACGCGTGGCAGGCGAGAATTCTACCACTGAACCACCAATGCTCCACAGATGCCTTATTTTACACTTACTCATGTACTTTAGTGTATAAAACAAAGCAGGAGTGTCAGGATGCCTTGCCTTGCCATCACCTCCAAGCCTACGTAACCAAGCCCGACTAGCACAGTCGCTAGAGCATAAGACTATTAATCTTTGGGTCATGTATTTGAGCTCCATGTTGGGCAGTTGTTTTTTTCTATTCCTGTACCATTGTATGTGGAATAGTGTATACTTGCATCACCACAGCGCAAATGGCTGTCCTCACTTTCACAAAATGCACTGCCCTATCAGCAAAAACTCAGGAATGTATTGACCGGGAATTGAACCCGGCCTCCCACGTGGCCGGCTAGATTTCTACCACTGAACCACCAATGATCCACAGATACTTCATTTTAGACTTACTCATGTACTTTAGTGTACAAAACAAAGCAGGAGAGTCAGGATGCCTTGCCTTGCCATCACCACAGCTCCTCGGTTACCAAGCATTGCTAACTCAGTCGGTAAAGCATGAAACTCTTAATCTCAGGGTCGTGGGTTCGAGCCCCACATTGGGCGGATGTTTTTTTTCTTTTCCTGTACCATTGTATGTGGAACACTGTCAACTTGCACCACCACAGCGCAAATGGCTGTCCTCACTTTCACAAAATGCACTGCCATATCAGCAAAAACTCAGGCCTCCCGCGTGGAAGGCGAGAATTCTACCACTGAAACACCAATGCTCCACAGGTACTTAATTTTACACTTACTTGTGTACTTTAGTGTATGAAACAAAGCAGGAGTGTCAGGATGCCTTGCCTTGCCTTGCCATCACCTCCAAACATTTGCAACCAAGCCTGGCTAGCTCAGTCGGTAGAGCATGAGACTCTTAATCTCAGGGTCGTGGGTTCGAGCCCCACGTTGGGCGGATGTTTTTTCTTTTCCTGTACCATTGTATGTGGAACACTGTCAACTTGCACCACCACAGCGCAAATGGCTGTCCTCACTTTCACAAAATGCACTGCCATATCAGCAAAAACTCAGGACTGCATTGGCCGGGAATCGAACCCAGGACTCCCGCGTGGAAGGCGAGAATTCTACCACTGAACCACCAATGCTCCACAGGTACTTAATTTTCCACTTACTCGTGTACTTTAGTGTATGAAACAAAGCAGGAGTGTCAGGATGCCTTGCCTTGCCTTGCCATCACCTCCATACATTCGCAACCAAGCCTGGCTAGCTCAGTCGGTAGAGCATGAGACTCTTAATCTCAGGGTCGTGGGTTCGAGCCCCACATTGGGCAGATGTTTTTTCTTTTCCTGTACCATTGTATGTGGAACACTGTATACTTGCACCACCACAGCGCAAATGGCTGTCCTCACTTTCACAAAATACACTGCCATATCAGCAAAAACTCAGGACTGCATTGGCCGGGAATCGATTCCGGGCCTCACGCGTGGCAGGCGAGAATTCTACTACTGAACCACCAATGCTCCACAGATGCCTAATTTTACACTTACTCATGTACTTTAGTGTATAAAACAAAGCAGGAGTGTCAGGATGCCTTGCCTTGCCATCGCCTCCAAGCCTACGTAACCAAGCCCGACTAGCACAGTCGCAAGAGCATAAGACTATTAATCTTAGGGTCATGTATTTGAGCTCCATGTTGGGCAGTTGTTTTTTTCTCTTCCTGTACCATTGTATGTGGAACAGTGTATACTTGCATCACCACAGCGCAAATGGCTGTCCTCACTTTCACAAAATGCACTGCCCTATCAGCAAAAACTCAGGAATGTATTGACCGGGAATTGAACCCGGCCTCCCACGTGGCCGGCTAGATTTCTACCACTGAACCACCAATGATCCACAGATGCTTAATTTTAGACTTACTCATGTACTTTAGTGTACAAAACAAAGCAGGAGAGTCAGGATGCCTTGCCTTGCCATCACCACATCTCCTTAATTACCAAGCATTGCTAACTCAGTCGGTAAAGCATGAGGCTCTTAATCTCAGGGTCGTGGGTTCGAGCCCCACATTGGGCGGATGTTTTTTTTCTTTTCCTGTACCATTGTACGTGGAACACTGTCAACTTGCACCACCACAGCGCAAATGGCTGTCCTCACTTTCACAAAATGCACTGCCATATCAGCAAAAACTCAGGACTGCATTGGCCGGGAATCGAACCTGGGCCTCCCGCGTGGCAGGCGAGAATTCTACCACTGAACCACCAATGCTCCACAGATACTTAATTTTACACTTACTCGTGTACTTTAGTGTATGAAACAAAGCAGGAGTGTCAGGATGCCTTGGCTTGCCATCACCTCCATACATTCTCAACCAAGACTGGCTAGCTCAGTCGGTAGAGCATGAGACTCTTAATCTCAGGGTCGTGGGTTCGAGCCCCACGTTGGGCGGATGTTTTTTCTTTTCCTGTACCATTGTATGTGGAACACTGTATACTTGCACCACAACAGCGCAAATGGCTGTCCTCACTTTCACAAAATACACTGCCATATCAGGAAAAACTCAAGACTGCATTGGCCGGGAATCGATTCCGGGCCTCACGCGTGGCAGGCGAGAATTCTACCACTGAACCACCAATGCTCCACAGATGCCTTATTTTACACTTACTCATGTACTTTAGTGTATAAAACAAAGCAGGAGTGTCAGGATGCCTTGCCTTGCCATCACCTCCAAGCCTACGTAATCAAGCCCGACTAGCACAGTCGCTAGAGCATAAGACTATTAATCTTAGGGTCATGTATTTGAGCTCCATGTTGGGCAGTTGTTTTTTTCTCTTCCTGTACCATTGTATGTGGAACAGTGTATACTTGCATCACCAAAGCGCAAATGGCTGTCCTCACTTTCACAAAATGCACTGCCCTATCAGCAAAAACTCAGGAATGTATTGACCGGGAATTGAACCCGGCCTCCCACGTGGCCGGCTAGATTTCTACCACTGAACCACCAATGATCCACAGATGCTTAATTTTAGACTTACTCATGTACTTTAGTGTACAAAACAAAGCAGGAGAGTCAGGATGCCTTGCCTTGCCATCACCACAACTCCTCGGTTACCAAGCATTGCTAACTCAGTCGGTAAAGCATGAGACTCTTAATCTCAGGGTCGTGGGTTCGAACCCCACATTGGGTGGATGTTTTTTTTCTTTTCCTGTACCATTGTATGTGGAACACTGTCAACTTGCACCACCACAGCGCAAATGGCTGTCCTCACTTTCACAAAATGCACTGCCATATCAGCAAAAACTCAGGACTGCATTGGCCGGGAATCGAACCCAGGCCTCCCGCGTGGCAGGCGAGAATTCTACCTCTGAACCACCAATGCTCCACAGATACTTAATTTTACACTTAGTCGTGTACTTTAGTTTATGAAACAAAGCAGGAGTGTCAGAATGCCTTGCCTTGCCATCACCTCCTTACATTCTCAACCAAGCCTGGCT
Organism: Pseudophryne corroboree; assembly: GCF_028390025.1. NCBI lineage: Eukaryota > Metazoa > Chordata > Amphibia > Anura > Myobatrachidae > Pseudophryne > Pseudophryne corroboree. The sequence goes on from NC_086446.1 coordinate 441,480,918, forward strand.
AGCTCAGTCGGTAGAGCATGAGACTCTTAATCTCAGGTTCGTGGGTTCGAGCCCCACGTTGGGCGGATGTTTTTTCTTTTCCTGTACCATTGTATGTGGAACACTGTATACTTGCACCACCACAGCGCAAATGGCTGTCCTCACTTTCACAAAATATACTGCCATATCAGCAAAAACTCAGGACTGCATTGGCCGGGAATCGATTCCGGGCCTCACGCGTGGCAGGCGAGAATTCTACTACTGAACCACCAATGCTCCACAGATGCCTAATTTTACACTTACTCATGTACTTTAGTGTATAAAACAAAGCAGGAGTGTCAGGATGCCTTGCCTTGCCTTCACCTCCAAGCCTACGTAACCAAGATCGACTAGCACAGTCGCTAGAGCATAAGACTATTAATCTTAGGGTCATGTATTTGAGCTCCATGTTGGGCAGTTGTTTTTTTCTCTTCCTGTACCATTGTATGTGGAACAGTGTATACTTGCATCACCACAGCGCAAATGGCTGTCCTCACTTTCACAAAATGCACTGCCCTATCAGCAAAAACTCAGGAATGTATTGACCGGGAATTGAACCCGGCCTCCCACGTGGCCGGCTAGATTTCTACCACTGAACCACCAATGATCCACAGATGCTTAATTTTAGACTTACTCATGTACTTTAGTGTACAAAACAAAGCAGGAGAGTCAGGATGCCTTGCCTTGCCATCACCACAACTCCTCGGTTATCAAGCATTGCTAACTCAGTTGGTAAAGCATGAGGCTTTTAATCTCAGGGTCGTGGGTTCGAGCCCCACATTGGGCGGATGTTTTTTTTCTTTTCCTGTACCATTGTATGTGGAACACTGTCAACTTGCACCACCACAGCGCAAATGGCTGTCCTCACTTTCACAAAATGCACTGCCATATCAGCAAAAACTCAGGACTGCATTGGCCGGGAATCGAACCCGGGCCTCCCGCGTGGCAGGCGAGAATTCTACCACTGAACCACCAATGCTCCACAGACACTTAATTTTACACTTACTCGTGTACTTTAGTGTATGAAACAAAGCAGGAGTGTCAGGATGCCTTGCCTTGCCATCACCTCCATACATTCTCAACCAAGCCTGGCTAGCTCAGTCGGTAGAGCATGAGACTCTTAATCTCAGGGTCGTGGGTTCGAGCCCCACGTTGGGTGGATGTTTTTTCTTTTCCTGTACCATTGTATGTGGAACACTGTATACTTGCACCACAACAGCGCAAATGGCTGTCCTCACTTTCACAAAATACACTGCCATATCAGGAAAAACTCAAGACTGCATTGGCCGGGAATCGATTCCGGGCCTCACGTGTGGCAGGCGAGAATTCTACCACTGAACCACCAATGCTCCACAGATGCCTTATTTTACACTTACTCATGTACTTTAGTGTATAAAACAAAGCAGGAGTGTCAGGATGCCTTGCCTTGCCATCACCTCCAAGCCTACGTAACCAAGCCCGACTAGCACAGTCGCTAGAGCATAAGACTATTAATCTTAGGGTCATGTATTTGAGCTCCATGTTGGGCAGTTGTTTTTTTCTCTTCCTGTACCATTGTATGTGGAACAGTGTATACTTGCATCACCACAGCGCAAATGGCTGTCCTCACTTTCACAAAATGCACTGCCCTATCAGCAAAAACTCAGGAATGTATTGACCGGGACTTGAACCCGGCCTCCCACGTGGCCGGCTAGATTTCTACCACTGAACCACCAATGATCCACATATGCTTAATTTTAGACTTACTCATGTACTTTAGTGTACAAAACAAAGCAGTAGAGTCAGGATGCCTTGCCTTGCCATCACCACAACTCCTCGGTTACCAAGCATTGCTAACTCAGTCGGTAAAGCATAAGACTCTTAATCTCAGGGTCGTAGGTTCGAGCCCCACATTGGGCGGATGTTTTTTTTCTTTTCCTGTACCATTGTATGTGGAACACTGTCAACTTGCACCACCACAGCGCAAATGGCTGTCCTCACTTTCACAAAATGCACTGCCATATCAGCAAAAACTCAGGACTGCATTGGCCGGGAATCGAACCCAGGCCTCACGCGTGGCAGGGGAGAATTCTACCACTGAACCACCAATGCTCCACAGATACTTAATTTTACACTTACTCGTGTACTTTAGTTTATGAAACAAAGCAGGAGTGTCAGGATGCCTTGCCTTGCCATCACCACAACTCCTCGGTTACCAAGCATTGCTAACTCAGTCGGTAAAGCATAAGACTCTTAATCTCAGGGTCGTGGGTTCGAGCCCCACATTGGGCGGATGTTTTTTTTCTTTTCCTGTACCATTGTATGTGGAACACTGTCAACTTGCACCACCACAGCGCAAATGGCTGTCCTCACTTTCACAAAATACACTGCCATTTCAGCAAAAACTCAGGACTGCATTGGCCGGGAATCGATTCCGGGCCTCACGCGTGGCAGGCGAGAATTCTACCACTGAACCACCAATGCTCCACAGGTACTTTACTTTACACTTACTCGTGTACTTTAGTGTATGAAACAAAGCAGGAGTGTCAGGATGCCTTGCCTTGCCTTGCCATCACCTCCATACATTCTCAACCAAGCCTGCCTAGCTCAGTCGGTAGAGCATGAGACTCTTAATCTCAGGGTCGTGGGTTCGAGCCCCACGTTGGGCGGATGTTTTTTCTTTTCCTGTACCATTGTATGTGGAACACTGTATACTTGCACCACAACAGCGCAAATGGCTGTCCTCACTTTCACAAAATACACTGCCATATCAGGAAAAACTCAAGACTGCATTGGCCGGGAATCGATTCCGGGCCTCACGCGTGGCAGGCGAGAATTCTACCACTGAACCACCAATGCTCCACAGATGCCTAATTTTACACTTACTCATGTACTTTAGTGTATAAAACAAAGCTGGAGTGTCAGGATGCCTTGCCTTGCCATCACCTCCAAGCCTTCGTAACCAAGCCCGACTAGCACAGTCGCTAGAGCATAAGACTATTAATCTTAGGGTCATGTATTTGAGCTCCATGTTGGGCAGTTGTTTTTTTCTCTTCCTGTACCATTGTATGTGGAACAGTGTATACTTGCCTCACCAAAGCGCAAATGGCTGTCCTCACTTTCACAAAATGCACTGCCCTATCAGCAAAAACTCAGGAATGTATTGACCGGGAATTGAACCCGGCCTCCCACGTGGCCGGCTAGATTTCTACCACTGAACCACCAATGATCCACAGATGCTTAATTTTAGACTTACTCATGTACTTTAGTGTACAAAACAAAGCAGGAGAGTCAGGATGCCTTGCCATCACCACAACGCCTCGGTTACCAAGCATTGCTAACTCAGTCGGTAAAGCATGAGACTCTTAATCTCAGGGTCGTGGGTTCGAGCCCCACATTGGGCGGATGTTTTTTTTTCTTTTCCTGTACCATTGTATGTGGAACACTGTCAACTTGCACCACCACAGCGCAAATGGCTGTTCTCACTTTCACAAAATGCACTGCCATATCAGCAAAAACTCAGGACTGCATTGGCCGGGAATCGAACCCAGATCTCCCGCATGGCAGGCGAGAATTCTATCACTGAACCACCAATTCTCCACAGATACTTAATTTTACACTTGCTCGTGTACTTTAGTGTATGAAACAAAGCAGGAGTGTCAGGATGTCTTGCCTTGCCATCACCTCCATACATTCTCAAATAAGCCTGGCTAGCTCAGTTGGTAGAGCATGAGACTCTTAATCTCAGGGTCGTGGGTTCGAGCCCCACGTTGTGCGGATGTTTTTTCTTTTCCTGTACCATTGTATGTGGAACACTGTATACTTGCACCACCACAGCGCAAATGGCTGTCCTCACTTTCACAAAATACACTGCCATATCAGCAAAAATTCAGGACTGCATTGGCCGGGAATCGATTCCGGGCCTCACGCGTGGCAGGCGAGAATTCTACCACTGAACCACCAATGCTCCACAGATGCCTAAATTTACACTTACTTATGTACTTTAGTGTATAAAACAAAGCAGGAGTGTCAGGATGCCTTGCCTTGCCATCACCTCCAAGCCTACGTAACCAAGCCCGACTAGCACAGTCGCAAGAGCATAAGACTATTAATCTTAGGGTCATGTATTTGAGCTCCATGTTGGGCAGTTGTTTTTTTCTCTTCCTGTACCATTGTATGTGGAACAGTGTATACTTGCATCACCACAGCGCAAATGGCTGTCCTCACTTTCACAAAATGCACTGCCCTATCAGCAAAAACTCAGGAATGTATTGACCGGGAATTGAACCCGGCCTCCCACGTGGCCGGCTAGATTTCTACCACTGAACCACCAATGATCCACAGATGCTTAATTTTAGACTTACTCATGTACTTTAGTGTACAAAACAAAGCAGGAGAGTCAGGATGCCTTGCCTTGCCATCACCACATCTCCTTAATTACCAAGCATTGCTAACTCAGTCGGTAAAGCATGAGGCTCTTAATCTCAGGGTCGTGGGTTCGAGCCCCACATTGGGCGGATGTTTTTTTTCTTTTCCTGTACCATTGTACGTGGAACACTGTCAACTTGCACCACCACAGCGCAAATGGCTGTCCTCACTTTCACAAAATGCACTGCCATATCAGCAAAAACTCAGGACTGCATTGGCCGGGAATCGAACCTGGGCCTCCCGCGTGGCAGGCGAGAATTCTACCACTGAACCACCAATGCTCCACAGATACTTAATTTTACACTTACTCGTGTACTTTAGTGTATGAAACAAAGCAGGAGTGTCAGGATGCCTTGGCTTGCCATCACCTCCATACATTCTCAACCAAGACTGGCTAGCTCAGTCGGTAGAGCATGAGACTCTTAATCTCAGGGTCGTGGGTTCGAGCCCCACGTTGGGCGGATGTTTTTTCTTTTCCTGTACCATTGTATGTGGAACACTGTATACTTGCACCACAACAGCGCAAATGGCTGTCCTCACTTTCACAAAATACACTGCCATATCAGGAAAAACTCAAGACTGCATTGGCCGGGAATCGATTCCGGGCCTCACGCGTGGCAGGCGAGAATTCTACCACTGAACCACCAATGCTCCACAGATGCCTTATTTTACACTTACTCATGTACTTTAGTGTATAAAACAAAGCAGGAGTGTCAGGATGCCTTGCCTTGCCATCACCTCCAAGCCTACGTAATCAAGCCCGACTAGCACAGTCGCTAGAGCATAAGACTATTAATCTTAGGGTCATGTATTTGAGCTCCATGTTGGGCAGTTGTTTTTTTCTCTTCCTGTACCATTGTATGTGGAACAGTGTATACTTGCATCACCAAAGCGCAAATGGCTGTCCTCACTTTCACAAAATGCACTGCCCTATCAGCAAAAACTCAGGAATGTATTGACCGGGAATTGAACCCGGCCTCCCACGTGGCCGGCTAGATTTCTACCACTGAACCACCAATGATCCACAGATGCTTAATTTTAGACTTACTCATGTACTTTAGTGTACAAAACAAAGCAGGAGAGTCAGGATGCCTTGCCTTGCCATCACCACAACTCCTCGGTTACCAAGCATTGCTAACTCAGTCGGTAAAGCATGAGACTCTTAATCTCAGGGTCGTGGGTTCGAACCCCACATTGGGTGGATGTTTTTTTTCTTTTCCTGTACCATTGTATGTGGAACACTGTCAACTTGCACCACCACAGCGCAAATGGCTGTCCTCACTTTCACAAAATGCACTGCCATATCAGCAAAAACTCAGGACTGCATTGGCCGGGAATCGAACCCAGGCCTCCCGCGTGGCAGGCGAGAATTCTACCTCTGAACCACCAATGCTCCACAGATACTTAATTTTACACTTAGTCGTGTACTTTAGTTTATGAAACAAAGCAGGAGTGTCAGAATGCCTTGCCTTGCCATCACCTCCTTACATTCTCAACCAAGCCTGGCTAGCTCAGTCGGTAGAGCATGAGACTCTTAATCTCAGGTTCGTGGGTTCGAGCCCCACGTTGGGCGGATGTTTTTTCTTTTCCTGTACCATTGTATGTGGAACACTGTATACTTGCACCACCACAGCGCAAATGGCTGTCCTCACTTTCACAAAATATACTGCCATATCAGCAAAAACTCAGGACTGCATTGGCCGGGAATCGATTCCGGGCCTCACGCGTGGCAGGCGAGAATTCTACTACTGAACCACCAATGCTCCACAGATGCCTAATTTTACACTTACTCATGTACTTTAGTGTATAAAACAAAGCAGGAGTGTCAGGATGCCTTGCCTTGCCTTCACCTCCAAGCCTACGTAACCAAGATCGACTAGCACAGTCGCTAGAGCATAAGACTATTAATCTTAGGGTCATGTATTTGAGCTCCATGTTGGGCAGTTGTTTTTTTCTCTTCCTGTACCATTGTATGTGGAACAGTGTATACTTGCATCACCACAGCGCAAATGGCTGTCCTCACTTTCACAAAATGCACTGCCCTATCAGCAAAAACTCAGGAATGTATTGACCGGGAATTGAACCCGGCCTCCCACGTGGCCGGCTAGATTTCTACCACTGAACCACCAATGATCCACAGATGCTTAATTTTAGACTTACTCATGTACTTTAGTGTACAAAACAAAGCAGGAGAGTCAGGATGCCTTGCCTTGCCATCACCACAACTCCTCGGTTATCAAGCATTGCTAACTCAGTTGGTAAAGCATGAGGCTTTTAATCTCAGGGTCGTGGGTTCGAGCCCCACATTGGGCGGATGTTTTTTTTCTTTTCCTGTACCATTGTATGTGGAACACTGTCAACTTGCACCACCACAGCGCAAATGGCTGTCCTCACTTTCACAAAATGCACTGCCATATCAGCAAAAACTCAGGACTGCATTGGCCGGGAATCGAACCCGGGCCTCCCGCGTGGCAGGCGAGAATTCTACCACTGAACCACCAATGCTCCACAGACACTTAATTTTACACTTACTCGTGTACTTTAGTGTATGAAACAAAGCAGGAGTGTCAGGATGCCTTGCCTTGCCATCACCTCCATACATTCTCAACCAAGCCTGGCTAGCTCAGTCGGTAGAGCATGAGACTCTTAATCTCAGGGTCGTGGGTTCGAGCCCCACGTTGGGTGGATGTTTTTTCTTTTCCTGTACCATTGTATGTGGAACACTGTATACTTGCACCACAACAGCGCAAATGGCTGTCCTCACTTTCACAAAATACACTGCCATATCAGGAAAAACTCAAGACTGCATTGGCCGGGAATCGATTCCGGGCCTCACGTGTGGCAGGCGAGAATTCTACCACTGAACCACCAATGCTCCACAGATGCCTTATTTTACACTTACTCATGTACTTTAGTGTATAAAACAAAGCAGGAGTGTCAGGATGCCTTGCCTTGCCATCACCTCCAAGCCTACGTAACCAAGCCCGACTAGCACAGTCGCTAGAGCATAAGACTATTAATCTTAGGGTCATGTATTTGAGCTCCATGTTGGGCAGTTGTTTTTTTCTCTTCCTGTACCATTGTATGTGGAACAGTGTATACTTGCATCACCACAGCGCAAATGGCTGTCCTCACTTTCACAAAATGCACTGCCCTATCAGCAAAAACTCAGGAATGTATTGACCGGGACTTGAACCCGGCCTCCCACGTGGCCGGCTAGATTTCTACCACTGAACCACCAATGATCCACATATGCTTAATTTTAGACTTACTCATGTACTTTAGTGTACAAAACAAAGCAGTAGAGTCAGGATGCCTTGCCTTGCCATCACCACAACTCCTCGGTTACCAAGCATTGCTAACTCAGTCGGTAAAGCATAAGACTCTTAATCTCAGGGTCGTAGGTTCGAGCCCCACATTGGGCGGATGTTTTTTTTCTTTTCCTGTACCATTGTATGTGGAACACTGTCAACTTGCACCACCACAGCGCAAATGGCTGTCCTCACTTTCACAAAATGCACTGCCATATCAGCAAAAACTCAGGACTGCATTGGCCGGGAATCGAACCCAGGCCTCACGCGTGGCAGGGGAGAATTCTACCACTGAACCACCAATGCTCCACAGATACTTAATTTTACACTTACTCGTGTACTTTAGTTTATGAAACAAAGCAGGAGTGTCAGGATGCCTTGCCTTGCCATCACCACAACTCCTCGGTTACCAAGCATTGCTAACTCAGTCGGTAAAGCATAAGACTCTTAATCTCAGGGTCGTGGGTTCGAGCCCCACATTGGGCGGATGTTTTTTTTCTTTTCCTGTACCATTGTATGTGGAACACTGTCAACTTGCACCACCACAGCGCAAATGGCTGTCCTCACTTTCACAAAATACACTGCCATTTCAGCAAAAACTCAGGACTGCATTGGCCGGGAATCGATTCCGGGCCTCACGCGTGGCAGGCGAGAATTCTACCACTGAACCACCAATGCTCCACAGGTACTTTACTTTACACTTACTCGTGTACTTTAGTGTATGAAACAAAGCAGGAGTGTCAGGATGCCTTGCCTTGCCTTGCCATCACCTCCATACATTCTCAACCAAGCCTGCCTAGCTCAGTCGGTAGAGCATGAGACTCTTAATCTCAGGGTCGTGGGTTCGAGCCCCACGTTGGGCGGATGTTTTTTCTTTTCCTGTACCATTGTATGTGGAACACTGTATACTTGCACCACAACAGCGCAAATGGCTGTCCTCACTTTCACAAAATACACTGCCATATCAGGAAAAACTCAAGACTGCATTGGCCGGGAATCGATTCCGGGCCTCACGCGTGGCAGGCGAGAATTCTACCACTGAACCACCAATGCTCCACAGATGCCTAATTTTACACTTACTCATGTACTTTAGTGTATAAAACAAAGCTGGAGTGTCAGGATGCCTTGCCTTGCCATCACCTCCAAGCCTTCGTAACCAAGCCCGACTAGCACAGTCGCTAGAGCATAAGACTATTAATCTTAGGGTCATGTATTTGAGCTCCATGTTGGGCAGTTGTTTTTTTCTCTTCCTGTACCATTGTATGTGGAACAGTGTATACTTGCCTCACCAAAGCGCAAATGGCTGTCCTCACTTTCACAAAATGCACTGCCCTATCAGCAAAAACTCAGGAATGTATTGACCGGGAATTGAACCCGGCCTCCCACGTGGCCGGCTAGATTTCTACCACTGAACCACCAATGATCCACAGATGCTTAATTTTAGACTTACTCATGTACTTTAGTGTACAAAACAAAGCAGGAGAGTCAGGATGCCTTGCCATCACCACAACGCCTCGGTTACCAAGCATTGCTAACTCAGTCGGTAAAGCATGAGACTCTTAATCTCAGGGTCGTGGGTTCGAGCCCCACATTGGGCGGATGTTTTTTTTTCTTTTCCTGTACCATTGTATGTGGAACACTGTCAACTTGCACCACCACAGCGCAAATGGCTGTTCTCACTTTCACAAAATGCACTGCCATATCAGCAAAAACTCAGGACTGCATTGGCCGGGAATCGAACCCAGATCTCCCGCATGGCAGGCGAGAATTCTATCACTGAACCACCAATTCTCCACAGATACTTAATTTTACACTTGCTCGTGTACTTTAGTGTATGAAACAAAGCAGGAGTGTCAGGATGTCTTGCCTTGCCATCACCTCCATACATTCTCAAATAAGCCTGGCTAGCTCAGTTGGTAGAGCATGAGACTCTTAATCTCAGGGTCGTGGGTTCGAGCCCCACGTTGTGCGGATGTTTTTTCTTTTCCTGTACCATTGTATGTGGAACACTGTATACTTGCACCACCACAGCGCAAATGGCTGTCCTCACTTTCACAAAATACACTGCCATATCAGCAAAAATTCAGGACTGCATTGGCCGGGAATCGATTCCGGGCCTCACGCGTGGCAGGCGAGAATTCTACCACTGAACCACCAATGCTCCACAGATGCCTAAATTTACACTTACTTATGTACTTTAGTGTATAAAACAAAGCAGGAGTGTCAGGATGCCTTGCCTTGCCATCACCTCCAAGCCTACGTAACCAAGCCCGACTAGCACAGTTGCTAGAGCATAAGACTATTAATCTTAGGGTCATGTATTTGAGCTCCATGTTGGGCAGTTGTTTTTTTCTCTTCCTGTACCATTGTATGTGGAACAGTGTATACTTGCATCACCACAGCGCAAATGGTTGTCCTCACTTTCACAAAATGCACTGCCCTATCAGCAAAAACTCAGGAATGTATTGACCGGGAATTGAACCCGGCCTCCCACGTGGCAGGCTAGATTTCTACCACTGAACCACCAATGATCCACAGATGCTTAATTTTAGACTTACTCATGTACTTTAGTGTACAAAACAAAGCAGGAGAGTCAGGATGCCTTGCCTTGCCATCACCACAACTCCTCGGTTACCAAGCATTGCTAACTCAGTCGGTAAAGCATGAGACTCTTAATATCAGGGTCGTGGGTTTGAGCCCCACATTGGGCGGATGTTTTTTTTCTTTTCCTGTACCATTGTATGTGGAACACTGTCAACTTGCCCCACCACAGCACAAATGGCTGTCCTCACTTTCACAAAATGCACTGCCATATCAGCAAAAACTCAGGACTGCATTGGCCGGGAATCGAACCCGGGCCTCCCGCGTGGCAGACGAGAATTCTACCACTGAACCACCAATGCTCCACAGATACTTAATTTTACACTTACTCGTGTACTTTAGTGTATGAAACAAAGCAGGAGTGTTAGGATGCCTTGCCTTGCCATCACCTCCATACATTCTCAAACAAGCCTGGCTAGCTCAGTCGGTAGAGCATGAGACTCTTAATCTCAGCGTTGTGGGTTCGATGTTTTTTCTTTTCCTGTACCATTGTATGTGGAACACTGTATACTTGCACCACCACAGCGCAAATGGCTGTCCTCACTTTCACAAAATACACTGCCATATCAGCAAAAATTCAGGACTGCATTGGCCGGGAATCGATTCCGGGCCTCACGCGTGGCAGGCGAGAATTCTACCACTGAACCACCAATGCTCCACAGATGCCTAAATTTACACTTACTTATGTACTTTAGTGTATAAAACAAAGCAGGAGTGTCAGGATGCCTTGCCTTGCCATCACCTCCAAGCCTACGTAACCAAGCCCGACTAGCACAGTTGCTAGAGCATAAGACTATTAATCTTAGGGTCATGTATTTGAGCTCCATGTTGGGCAGTTGTTTTTTTCTCTTCCTGTACCATTGTATGTGGAACAGTGTATACTTGCATCACCACAGCGCAAATGGTTGTCCTCACTTTCACAAAATGCACTGCCCTATCAGCAAAAACTCAGGAATGTATTGACCGGGAATTGAACCCGGCCTCCCACGTGGCAGGCTAGATTTCTACCACTGAACCACCAATGATCCACAGATGCTTAATTTTAGACTTACTCATGTACTTTAGTGTACAAAACAAAGCAGGAGAGTCAGGATGCCTTGCCTTGCCATCACCACAACTCCTCGGTTACCAAGCATTGCTAACTCAGTCGGTAAAGCATGAGACTCTTAATATCAGGGTCGTGGGTTTGAGCCCCACATTGGGCGGATGTTTTTTTTCTTTTCCTGTACCATTGTATGTGGAACACTGTCAACTTGCCCCACCACAGCACAAATGGCTGTCCTCACTTTCACAAAATGCACTGCCATATCAGCAAAAACTCAGGACTGCATTGGCCGGGAATCGAACCCGGGCCTCCCACGTGGCAGACGAGAATTCTACCACTGAACCACCAATGCTCCACAGATACTTAATTTTACACTTACTCGTGTACTTTAGTGTATGAAACAAAGCAGGAGTGTTAGGATGCCTTGCCTTGCCATCACCTCCATACATTCTCAACCAAGCCTGGCTAGCTCAGTCGGTAGAGCATGAGACTCTTAATCTCAGCGTTGTGGGTTCGATGTTTTTTCTTTTCCTGTACCATTGTATGTGGAACACTGTATACTTGCACCACCACAGCGCAAATGGCTGTCCTCACTTTCACAAAATACACTGCCATATCAGCAAAAAGTCAGGACTGCATTGGCCGGGAATCGATTCCGGGCCTCACGCGTGGCAGGCGAGAATTCTACCACTGAACCACCAATGCTCCACAGATGCATAATTTTACACTTACTCATGTACTTTAGTGTATAAAACAAAGCAGGAGTGTCAGGATGCCTTGCCTTGCCATCACCTCCAAGCCTACGTAACCAAGCCCGACTAGCACAGTCGCTAGAGCATAAGACTATTAATCTTAGGGTCATGTATTTGAGCTCCATGTTGGGCAGTTGTTTTTTTCTCTTCCTGTACCATTGTATGTGGAACAGTGTATACTTGCATCACCACAGCGCAAATGGCTGTCCTCACTTTCACAAAATGCACTGCCCTATCAGCAAAAACTCAGGAATGTATTGACCGGGAATTGAACCCGGCCTCCCACGTGGCCGGCTAGATTTCTACCACTGAACCACCAATGATCCACAGATGCTTAATTTTAGACTTACTCATGTACTTTAGTGTACAAAACAAAGCAGGAGAGTCAGGATGCCTTGCCTTGCCATCACCACAACTCCTCGGTTACCAAGCATTGCTAACTCAGTCAGTAAAGCATGAGACTCTTAATCTCAGGGTCGTGGGTTCGAACCCCACATTGGGCGGATGTTTTTTTTCTTTTCCTGTACCATTGTATGTGGAACACTATCAACTTGCCCCACCACAGCACAAATGGCTGTCCTCACTTTCACAAAATGCACTGCCATATCAGCAAAAAGTCAGGACTGCATTGGCCGGGAATCGAACCCGGGGCTCCCGCGTGGCAGGCGAGAATTCTACCACTGAACCACCAATGCTCCACAGATACTTAATTTTACACTTACTCGTGTACTTTAGTGTATGAAACAAAGCAGGAGTGTCAGGATGCCTTGCCTTGCCATCACCTCCATACATTCACAACCAAGCCTGGCTAGCTCAGTCGGTAGAGCATGAGACTCTTAATCTCAGGGTCGTGGGTTCGAGCCCCACGTTGGGCGGATGTTTTTTCTTTTCCTGTACCATTGTATGTGGAACACTGTATACTTGCACCACCACAGCGCAAATGGCTGTCCTCACTTTCACAAAATACACTGCCATATCAGCAAAAACTCAGGACTGCATTGGCCGGGAATTGAACCCGGCCTCCCACGTGGCCGGCTAGATTTCTACCACTGAACCACCAATGATCCACAGATGCTTATTTTTAAACTTACTCATGTACTTTAGTGTACAAAACAAAGCAGGAGAGTCAGGATGCCTTGCCTTGCCATCACCACAACTCCTCGGTTACCAAGCATTGCTAACTCAGTCGGTAAAGCATGAGACTCTTAATATCAGGGTCGTGGGTTTGAGCCCCACATTGGGCGGATGTTTTTTTTCTTTTCCTGTACCATTGTATGTGGAACACTGTCAACTTGCCCCACCACAGCACAAATGGCTGTCCTCACTTTTACAAAATGCACTGACATATCAGCAAAAACTCAGGACTGCATTGGCCGGGAATCGAACCCGGGCCTCCCGCGTGGCAGGCGAGAATTCTACCACTGAACCACCAATGCTCTACAGATACTTAATTTTACACTTACTCGTGTACTTTAGTGTATGAAACAAAGCAGGAGTGTCAGTATGCCTTGCCTTGCCATCACCTCCATACATTCTCAACCAAGCCTGGCTAGCTCAGTCGGTAGAGCATGAGACTCTTAATCTCAGCGTCGTGGGTTCGAGCCCCACGTTGGGCGGATGTTTTTTCTTTTCCTGTACCATTGTATGTGGAACACTATCAACTTGCCCCACCACAGCACAAATGGCTGTCCTCACTTTCACAAAATGCACTGCCATATCAGCAAAAACTCAGGACTGCATTGGCCGGGAATCGATTCCGGCCCTCACGCGTGGCAGGCGAGAATTCTACCACTGAACCACCAATGCTCCACAGATGCCTAATTTTACACTTACTCATGTACTTTAGTGTATAAAACAAAGCAGGAGTGTCAGGATGCCTTGCCTTGCCATCACCTCCAAGCCTACGTAACCTAGCCTGACTAGCACAGTCGCTAGAGCATAAAACTATTAATCTTAGGGTCATGTATTTGAGCTCCATGTTGGGCAGTTGTTTTTTTCTCTTCCTGTACCATTGTATGTGGAACATTGTATACTTGCATCACCACAGCGCAAATGGCTGTCCTCACTTTCACAAAATGCACTGCCCTATCAGCAAAAACTCAGGAATGTATTGACCGGGAATTGAACCCGGCCTCCCACGTGGCCGACTAGATTTCTACCACTGAACCACCAATGATCCACAGATGCTTATTTTTAAACTTACTCATGTACTTTAGTGTACAAAACAAAGCAGGAGAGTCAGGATGCCTTCCCTTTCCATCACCACAACTCCTCGGTTACCAAGCATTGCTAACTCAGTCGGTAAAGCATGAGACTCTTAATCTCAGGGTCGTGGGTTCGATCCCCACATCGGGCGGATGTTTTTTTTCTTTTCCTGTACCATTGTATGTGGAACACTGTCAACTTGCACCACCACAGCGCAAATGGCTGTCCTCACTTTCACAAAATGCACTGCCATATCAGCAAAAACTCAGGACTGCATTGGCCGGGAATCGAACCTGGGCCTCCCGCGTGGCAGGCAAGAATTCTACCACTGAACCACCAATGCTCCACAGATACTTAATTTTACACTTTCTCGTGTACTTTAGTGTATGAAACAAAGCAGGAGTGTCAGGATGCCTTGCCTTGCCATCACCTCCATGCATTCTCAACCAAGCCTGGCTAGCTCAGTCGGTAGAGCATGAGACTCTAAATTTCAGGGTCGTGGGTTCGAGCCCCACGTTGGGCGGATGTTTTTTCTTTTCCTGTACCATTGTATGTGGAACACTGTATACTTGCACCACAACAGCGCAAATGGCTGTCCTCACTTTCACAAAATACACTGCCATATCAGCAAAAACTCAGGACTGCATTGGCCGGGAATCGATTCCGGGCCTCACGCGTGGCAGGCGAGAATTCTACCACTGAACCACCAATGCTCCACAGATGCCTTATTTTACACTTACTCATGTACTTTAGTGTACAAAACAAAGCAGGAGTGTCAGGATGCCTTGCCTTGCCATCACCTCCAAGCCTACGTAATCAAGCCCGACTAGCACAGTCGCTAGAGCATAAGACTATTAATCTTAGGGTCATGTATTTGAGCTCCATGTTGGGCAGTTGTTTTTTTCTCTTCCTGTACCATTGTATGTGGAACAGTGTATACTTGCATCACCAAAGCGCAAATGGCTGTCCTCACTTTCACAAAATGCACTGCCCTATCAGCAAAAACTCAGGAATGTATTGACCGGGAATTGAACCAGGCCTCCCACGTGGCCGGCTAGATTTCTACCACTGAACCACCAATGATCCACAGATGCTTAATTTTAGACTTACTCATGTACTTTAGTGTACAAAACAAAGCAGGAGAGTCAGGATGCCTTGCCATCACCACAACGCCTCGGTTACCAAGCATTGCTAACTCAGTCGGTAAAGCATGAGACTCTTAATCTCAGGGTTGTGGGTTCGAGCCCCACATTGGGCGGATGTTTTTTTTCTTTTCCTGTACCATTGTATGTGGAACACTGTCAACTTGCACCACCACAGCACAAATGGCTGTCCTCACTTTCACAAAATGCACTGCCCTATCAGCAAAAACTCAGGAATGTATTGACCGGGAATTGAACTTGGCCTCCCACGTGGCCGGCTAGATTTCTACCACTGAACCACCAATGATCCACAGATGCTTAATTTTAGACTTACTCATGTACTTTAGTGTACAAAACAAAGCAGGAGAGTCAGGATGCCTTGCCTTGCCATCACCACAACTCCTCGGTTACCAAGCATTGCTAACTCAGTCGGTAAAGCATGAGACTCTTAATTTCAGGGTCGTGGGTTCGAGCCCCACGTTGGGTGGTTGTTTTTTCTTTTCCTGTACCATTGTATGTGGAACACTGTATACTTGCACCACAACAGCGCAAATGGCTGTCCTCACTTTCACAAAATACACTGCCATATCAGGAAAAACTCAAGACTGCATTGGCCGGGAATCGATTCCGGGCCTCACGCGTGGCAGGCGAGAATTCAACCACTGAAACACCAATGCTCCACAGATGCCTTATTTTACACTTACTCATGTACTTTAGTGTATAAAACAAAGCAGGAGTGTCAGGATGCCTTGCCTTGCCATTACCTCCAAGCCTACGTAATCAAGCCCGACTAGCACAGTCGCTAGAGCATAAGACTATTAATCTTAGGGTCATGTATTTGAGCTCCATGTTGGGCAGTTGTTTTTTTCTCTTCCTGTACCATTGTATGTGGAACAGTGTATACTTGCATCACCAAAGCGCAAATGGCTGTCCTCACTTTCACAAAATGCACTGCCCTATCAGCAAAAACTCAGGAATGTATTGACCGGGAATTGAACCCGGCCTCCCACGTGGCCGGCTAGATTTCTACCACTGAACCACCAATGATCCACAGATGCTTAATTTTAGACTTACTCATGTACTTTAGTGTACAAAACAAAGCAGGAGAGTCAGGATGCCTTGCCATCACCACAACGCCTCGGTTACCAAGCATTGCTAACTCAGTCGGTAAAGCATGAGACTCTTAATCTCAGGGTTGTGGGTTCGAGCCCCACATTGGGCGGATGTTTTTTTTCTTTTCCTGTACTATTGTATGTGGAACACTGTCAACTTGCACCACCACAGCGCAAATGGCTGTTCTCACTTTCACAAAATGCACTGCCATATCAGCAAAAACTCAGGACTGCATTGGCCAGGAATCGAACCCAGACCTCCCGCATGGCAGGCGAGAATTCTATCACTGAACCACCAATGCTCCACAGATACTTAATTTTACACTTACTCGTGTACTTTAGTGTATGAAACAAAGCAGGAGTGTCAGGATGTCTTGCCTTGCCATCACCTCCATACATTCTCAAATAAGCCTGGCTAGCTCAGTCGGTAAAGCATGAGACTCTTAATCGCAGGGTCGTGGGTTCGAGCACCACGTTGTGCGGATGTTTTTTCTTTTCCTGTACCATTGTATGTGGAACACTGTATACTTGCACCACAACAGCGCAAATGGCTGTCCTCACTTTCACAAAATACACTGCCATATCAAGAAAAACTCAAGACTGCATTGGCCGGGAATCGATTCCGGGCCTCACGCGTGGCAGGCGAGAATTCTACCACTGAACCACCAATGCTCCACAGATGCCTTATTTTACACTTACTCATGTACTTTAGTGTATAAAACAAAGCAGGAGTGTCAGGATGCCTTGCCATCACCTCCAAGCCTACGTAATCAAGCCCGACTAGCACAGTCGCTAGAGCATAAGACTATTAATCTTAGGGTCATGTATTTGAGCTCCATGTTGGGCAGTTGTTTTTTTCTCTTCCTGTACCATTGTATGTGGAACAGTGTATACTTGCATCACCAAAGCGCAAATGGCTGTCCTCACTTTCACAAAATGCACTGCCCTATCAGCAAAAACTCAGGAATGTATTGACCGGGAATTGAACCCGGCCTCCCACGTGGCCGGCTAGATTTCTACCACTGAACCACCAATGATCCACAGATGCTTAATTTTAGACTTACTCATGTACTTTAGTGTACAAAACAAAGCAGGAGAGTCAGGATGCCTTGCCATCACCACAACGCCTCGGTTACCAAGCATTGCTAACTCAGTCGGTAAAGCATGAGACTCTTAATCTCAGGGTTGTGGGTTCGAGCCCCACATTGGGCGGATGTTTTTTTTCTTTTCCTGTACCATTGTATGTGGAACACTGTCAACTTGCACCACCACAGCGCAAATGGCTGTTCTCACTTTCACAAAATGCACTGCCATATCAGCAAAAACTCAGGACTGCATTGGCCGGGAATCGAACCCAGACCTCCCGCATGGCAGGCGAGAATTCTATCACTGAACCACCAATGCTCCACAGATACTTAATTTTACACTTACTCGTGTACTTTAGTGTATGAAACAAAGCAGGAGTGTCAGGATGTCTTGCCTTGCCATCACCTCCATACATTCTCAAATAAGCCTGGCTAGCTCAGTCGGTAAAGCATGAGACTCTTAATCGCAGGGTCGTGGGTTCGAGCCCCACGTTGTGCGGATGTTTTTTCTTTTCCTGTACCATTGTATGTGGAACACTGTATACTTGCACCACCACAGCGCAAATGGCTGTCCTCACTTTCACAAAATACACTGCCATATCAGCAAAAATTCAGGACTGCATTTGCCGGGAATCGATTCTGGGCCTCACGCGTGGCAGGCGAGAATTCTACCACTGAACCACCAATGCTCCACAGATGCCTAAATTTACACTTACTCATGTACTTTAGTGTATAAAACAAAGCAGGAGTGTCAAGATGCCTTGCCTTGCCATCACCTCCAAGCCTACGTAACCAAGCCCGACTAGCACAGTTGCTAGAGCATAAGACTATTAATCTTAGGGTCATGTATTTGAGCTCCATGTTGGGCAGTTGTTTTTTTCTCTTCCTGTACCATTGTATGTGGAACAGTGTATACTTGCATCACCACAGCGCAAATGGCTGTCCTCACTTTCACAAAATGCACTGCCCTATCAGCAAAAACTCAGGAATGTATTGACCGGGAATTGAACCCGGCCTCCCACGTGGCCGGCTAGATTTCTACCACTGAACCACCAATGATCCACAGATGCTTAATTTTAGACTTACTCATGTACTTTAGTGTACAAAACAAAGCAGGAGAGTCAGGATGCCTTGCCTTGCCATCACCACAACTCCTCGGTTACCAAGCATTGCTAACTCAGTCGGTAAAGCTAGAGACTCTTAATCTCAGGGTCGTGGGTTTGAGCCCCACATTGGGCGGATGTTTTTTTTCTTTTCCTGTACCATTGTATGTGGAACACTGTCAACTTGCCCCACCACAGCACAAATGGCTGTCCTCACTTTTACAAAATGCACTGCCATATCAGCAAAAACTCAGGACTGCATTGGCCGGGAATCAAACCCGAGCCTCCCGCGTGGCAGGCGAGAATTCTACCACTGAACCACTAATGCTCCACAGATGCTTAAGTTTACGCTTACTCGTGTACTTTAGTGTATGAAACAAAGCAGGAGTGTCAGGATGCCTTGCCTTGCCATCACCTCCATACATTCTCAACCAAGCCTGGCTAGCTCAGTCGGTAGAGCATGAGAGTCTTAATCTCAGGGTCGTGAGTTCGAGCCCCACGTTGGGCGGATGTTTTTTCTTTTCCTGTACCATTGTATGTGGAACACTGTATACTTGCACCACCACCGCGCAAATGGCTGTCCTCACTTTCACAAAATACACTGCCATATCAGCAAAAACTCAGGACTGCATTGGCCGGGAATCGATTCCGGGCCTCACGCGTGGCAGGCGAGAATTCTACCACTGAACCACCAATGCTCCACAGATGCCTAATTTTACACTTACTCATGTACTTTAGTGTATAAAACAAAGCAGGAGTGTCAGGATGCCTTGCCTTGCCATCACCTCCAAGCCTAAGTAACCAAGCCCGACTAGCACAGTCGCTAGAGCATAAGACTATTAATCTTAGGGTCATGTATTTGAGCTCCATGTTGGGCAGTTGTTTTTTTCTCTTCCTGTACCATTGTATGTGGAACAGTGTATACTTGCATCACCACAGCGCAAATGGCTGTCCTCACTTTCTCAAAATGCACTGCCCTATCAGCAAAAATTCAGGAATGTATTGACCAGAAATTGAACCCGGCCTCCCACGTGGCCGGCTAGATTTCTACCACTGAACCACCAATGATCCACAGATGCTTAATTTTAGACTTACTCATGTACTTTAGTGTACAAAACAAAGCAGGAGAGTCAGGATGCCTTGCCTTGCCATCACCACAACTCCTCGGTTACCAAGCATTGCTAACTCAGTCGGTAAAGCATGAGACTCTTAATCTCAGGGTCGTGGGTTCGAGCCCCACATTGGGCGGGTGTTTTTTTTCTTTTCCTGTACCATTGTATGTGGAACACTGTCAACTTGCCCCACCACAGCACAAATGGCTGTCCTCACTTTCACAAAATACACTGCCATATCAGCAAAAACTCAGGACTGCATTGGCCGGGTATTGAACACGGGGCTCCCGCGTGGCAGGCGAGAATTCTACCACCGAACCACCAATGCTCCACAGATACTTAATTTTACACTTACTCGTGTACTTTAGTGTATGAAACAAAGCAGGAGTGTCAGGATGCCTTGCCTTGCCATCACCTCCATACAGTCACAACCAAGCCTGGCTAGCTCAGTCGGTAGAGCATGAGACTCTTAATCTCAGGGTCGTGGGTTCGAACCCCACGTTTGGCGGATGTTTTTTCTTTTCCTGTACCATTGTATGTGGAACACTGTATACACCACCACAGCGCAAATGGCTGTCCTCACTTTCACAAAATACACTGCCATATCAGCAAAAACTCAGGACTGCATTGGCCGGGAATCGATTCCGGGCCTCACGCGTGGCAGGCGAGAATTCTACCACTGAACCACCAATGCTCCACAGATGCCTAATTTTACACTTACTCATGTACTTTAGTGTATAAAACAAAGCAGGAGTGTCAGGATGCCTTGCCTTGCCATCACCTCCAAGCCTAAGTAACCAAGCCCGACTAGCACAGTCGCTAGAGCATAAGACTATTAATCTTAGGGTCATGTATTTGAGCTCCATGTTGGGCAGTTGTTTTTTTCTCTTCCTGTACCATTGTATGTGGAACAGTGTATACTTGCATCACCACAGCGCAAATGGCTGTCCTCACTTTCTCAAAATGCACTGCCCTATCAGCAAAAACTCAGGAATGTATTGACCAGAAATTGAACCCGGCCTCCCACGTGGCCGGCTAGATTTCTACCACTGAACCACCAATGATCCACAGATGCTTAATTTTAGACTTACTCATGTACTTTAGTGTACAAAACAAAGCAGGAGAGTCAGGATGCCTTGCCTTGCCATCACCACAACTCCTCGGTTACCAAGCATTGCTAACTCAGTCGGTAAAGCATGAGACTCTTAATCTCAGGGTCGTGGGTTCGAGCCCCACATTGGGCGGATGTTTTTTTTCTTTTCCTGTACCATTGTATGTGGAACACTATCAACTTGCCCCACCACAGCACAAATGGCTGTCCTCACTTTCACAAAATACACTGCCATATCAGCAAAAACTCAGGACTGCATTGGCCGGGTATTGAACACGGGGCTCCCGCGTGGCAGGCGAGAATTCTACCACCGAACCACCAATGCTCCACAGATACTTAATTTTACACTTACTCGTGTACTTTAGTGTATGAAACAAAGCAGGAGTGTCAGGATGCCTTGCCTTGCCATCACCTCCATACAGTCACAACCAAGCCTGGCTAGCTCAGTCGGTAGAGCATGAGACTCTTAATCTCAGGGTCGTGGGTTCGAACCCCACGTTTGGCGGATGTTTTTTCTTTTCCTGTACCATTGTATGTGGAACACTGTATACACCACCACAGCGCAAATGGCTGTCCTCACTTTCACAAAATACACTGCCATATCAGCAAAAACTCAGGACTGCATTGGCCGGGAATCGATTCCGGGCCTCACGCGTGGCAGGCGAGAATTCTACCACTGAACCACCAATGCTCCACAGATGCCTAATTTTACACTTACTCATGTACTTTAGTGTATAAAACAAAGCAGGAGAGTCAGGATGCCTTCCCTTTCCATCACCACAACTCCTCGGTTACCAAGCATTGCTAACTCAGTCGGTAAAGCATGAGACTCTTAATCTCAGGGTCGTGGGTTTGAGCCCCACATTAGGCGGATGTTTTTTTTCTTTTCCTGTACCATTGTATGTGGAACACTGTCAACTTGTCCCACCACAGCACAAATGGCTGTCCTCACTTTTACAAAATGCACTGCCATATCAGCAAAAACTCAGGACTGCATTGGCCGGGAATCGAACCCGGGCCTCCCGCGTGGCAGGTGAGAATTCTACCACTGAACCACTAATGCTCCACAGATACTTAATTTTACACTTACTCGTGTACTTTAGTGTATGAAACAAAGCAGGAGTGTCAGGATGCCTTGCCTTGCCATCACCTCCATACATTCTCAACCAAGCCTGGCTAGCTCAGTCGGTAGAGCATGAGAGTCTTAATCTCAGGGTCGTGAGTTCGAGCCCCACGTTGGGCGGATGTTTTTTCTTTTCCTGTACCATTGTATGTGGAACACTGTATACTTGCACCACCACAGCGCAAATGGCTGTCCTCACTTTCACAAAATACACTGCCATATCAGCAAAAACTCAGGACTGCATTGGCCGGGAATCGATTCCGGGCCTCACGCGTGGCAGGCGAGAATTCTACCACTGAACCACCAATGCTCCACAGATGCCTAATTTTACACTTACTCATGTACTTTAGTGTATAAAACAAAGCAGGAGTGTCAGGATGCCTTGCCTTGCCATCACCTCCAAGCCTAAGTAACCAAGCCCGACTAGCACAGTCGCTAGAGCATAAGACTATTAATCTTAGGGTCATGTATTTGAGCTCCATGTTGGGCAGTTGTTTTTTTCTCTTCCTGTACCATTGTATGTGGAACAGTGTATACTTGCATCACCACAGCGCAAATGGCTGTCCTCACTTTCACAAAATGCACTGCCCTATCAGCAAAAACTCAGGAATGTATTGACCGGAAATTGAACCCGGCCTCCCACGTGGCCGGCTAGATTTCTACCACTGAACCACCAATGATCCACAGATGCTTAATTTTAGACTTACTCATGTACTTTAGTGTACAAAACAAAGCAGGAGAGTCAGGATGCCTTGCCTTGCCATCACCACAACTCCTCGGTTACCAAGCATTGCTAACTCAGTCGGTAAAGCATGAGACTCTTAATCTCAGGGTCGTGGGTTCGAGCCCCACATTGGGCGGATGTTTTTTTTCTTTTCCTGTACCATTGTATGTGGAACACTATCAACTTGCCCCACCACAGCACAAATGGCTGTCCTCACTTTCACAAAATGCACTGCCATATCAGCAAAAACTCAGGACTGCATTGGCCAGGAATTGAACACGGGGCTCCCGCGTGGCAGGCGAGAATTCTACCACTGAACCACCAATGCTCCACAGATACTTAATTTTACACTTACTCGTGTACTTTAGTGTATGAAACAAAGCAGGAGTGTCAGGATGCCTTGCCTTGCCATCACCTCCATACATTCACAACCAAGCCTGGCTAGCTCAGTCGGTAGAGCATGAGACTCTTAATCTCAGGGTCGTGGGTTCGAGCCCCACGTTGGGCGGATGTTTTTTCTTTTCCTGTACCATTGTATGTGGAACACTGTATACACCACCACAGCGCAAATGGCTGTCCTCACTATCACAAAATACACTGCCATATCAGCAAAAACTCAGGACTGCATTGGCCGGGAATCGATTCCGGGCCTCACGCGTGGCAGGCGAGAATTCTACCACTGAACCACCAATGCTCCACAGATGCCTAATTTTACACTTACTCATGTACTTTAGTGTATAAAACAAAGCAGGAGTGTCAGGATGCCTTGCCTTGCCATCACCTCCAAGCCTACGTAACCTAGCCCGACTAGCACAGTCGCTAGAGCATAAGACTATTAATCTTAGGGTCATGTATTTGAGCTCCATGTTGGGCAGTTGTTTTTTTCTCTTCCTGTACCATTGTATGTGGAACAGTGTATACTTGCATCACCACAGCGCAAATGGCTGTCCTCACTTTCACAAAATGCACTGCCCTATCAGCAAAAACTCAGGAATGTATTGACCGGGAATTGAACCCGGCCTCCCACGTGGCCGGCTATATTTCTACCACTGAACCACCAATGATCCACAGATGCTTATTTTTAAACTTACTCATGTACTTTAGTGTACAAAACAAAGCAGGAGAGTCAGGATGCCTTCCCTTTCCATAACCACAACTCCTCAGTTACCAAGCATTGCTAACTCAGTCGGTAAAGCATGCGACTCTTAATCTCAGGGTCGTGGGTTCGAGCCCCACATTGGGCGGATGTTTTTTTTCTTTTCCTGTACCATTGTATGTGGAACACTGTCAACTTGCACCACCACAGCGCAAATGGCTGTCCTCACTTTCACAAAATGCACTGCCATATCAGCAAAAATTCAGGACTGCATTGGCCGGGAATCGATTCCGGGCCTCACGCGTGGCAGGCGAGAATTCTACCACTGAACCACCAATGCTCCACAGATGCCTAAATTTACACTTACTCATGTACTTTAGTGTATAAAACAAAGCAGGAGTGTCAAGATGCCTTGCCTTGCCATCACCTCCAAGCCTACGTAACCAAGCCCGACTAGCACAGTTGCTAGAGCATAAGACTATTAATCTTAGGGTCATGTATTTGAGCTCCATGTTGGGCAGTTGTTTTTTTCTCTTCCTGTACCATTGTATGTGGAACAGTGTATACTTGCATCACCACAGCGCAAATGGCTGTCCTCACTTTCACAAAATGCACTGCCCTATCAGCAAAAACTCAGGAATGTATTGACCGGGAATTGAACCCGGCCTCCCACGTGGCCGGCTAGATTTCTACCACTGAACCACCAATGATCCACAGATGCTTAATTTTAGACTTACTCATGTACTTTAGTGTACAAAACAAAGCAGGAGAGTCAGGATGCCTTGCCATCACCACAACGCCTCGGTTACCAAGCATTGCTAACTCAGTCGGTAAAGCATGAGACTCTTAATCTCAGGGTTGTGGGTTCGAGCCCCACATTGGGCGGATGTTTTTTTTTCTTTTCCTGTACCATTGTATGTGGAACACTGTCAACTTGCACCACCACAGCGCAAATGGCTGTCCTCACTTTCACAAAATGCACTGCCATATCAGCAAAAACTCAGGACTGCATTGGCCGGGAATCGAACCCGGGCCTCACGCGTGGCAGGCGAGAATTCTACCACTGAACCACCAATGCTCCACAGATGCCTAATTTTACACTTACTCATGTACTTTAGTGTATAAAACAAAGCAGGAGAGTCAGGATGCCTTCCCTTTCCATCCCCACAACTCCTCGGTTACCAAGCATTGCTAACTCAGTCGGTAAAGCATGAGACTCTTAATCTCAGGGTCGTGGGTTTGAGCCCCACATTGGGCGGATATTTTTTTTCTTTTCCTGTACCATTGTATGTGGAACACTGTCAACTTGCCCCACCACAGCACAAATGGCAGTCCTCACTTTTACAAAATGCACTGCCATATCAGCAAAAACTCAGGACTGCATTGGCCGGGAATCGAACCCGGGCATCCCGCGTGGCAGGCGAGAATTCTACCACTGAACCACTAATGCTCCACAGATACTTAATTTTACACTTACTCATGTACTTTAGTGTATGAAACAAAGCAGGAGTGTCAGGATGCCTTGCCTTGCCATCACCTCCATACATTCTCAACCAAGCCTGGCTAGCTCAGTCAGTAGAGCATGAGAGTCTTAATCTCAGGGTCGAGAGTTCGAGCCCCACGTTGGGTGGATGTTTTTCTTTTCCTGTACCATTGTATGTGGAACACTGTATACTTGCACCACCACAGCGCAAATGGCTGTCCTCACTTTCACAAAATACACTGCCATATCAGCAAAAACTCAGGACTGCATTGGCCGGGAATCGATTCCGGGCCTCACGCGTGGCAGGCGAGAATTCTACCACTGAACCACCAATGCTCCACAGATGCCTAATTTTACACTTACTCATGTACTTTAGTGTATAAAACAAAGCAGGAGTGTC
Source organism: Pseudophryne corroboree (assembly GCF_028390025.1). NCBI lineage: Eukaryota > Metazoa > Chordata > Amphibia > Anura > Myobatrachidae > Pseudophryne > Pseudophryne corroboree. The sequence continues at coordinate 441,506,748 of NC_086446.1, forward strand.
AGGATGCCTTGCCTTGCCATCACCTCCAAGCCTAAGTAACCAAGCCCGACTAGCACAGTCGCTAGAGCATAAGACTATTAATCTTAGGGTCATGTATTTGAGCTCCATGTTGGGCAGTTGTTTTTTTCTCTTCCTGTACCATTGTATGTGGAACAGTGTATACTTGCATCACCACAGCGCAAATGGCTGTCCTCACTTTCACAAAATGCACTGCCCTATCAGCAAAAACTCAGGAATGTATTGACCGGAAATTGAACCCGGCCTCCCACGTGGCCGGCTAGATTTCTACCACTGAACCACCAATGATCCACAGATGCTTAATTTTAGACTTACTCATGTACTTTAGTGTACAAAACAAAGCAGGAGAGTCAGGATGCCTTGCCTTGCCATCACCACAACTCCTCGGTTACCAAGCATTGCAAACTCAGTCGGTAAAGCATGAGACTCTTAATCTCAGGGTCGTGGGTTCGGGCCCCACATTGGGCGGATGTTTTTTTTCTTTTCCTGTACCATTGTATGTGGAACACTATCAACTTGCCCCACCAGAGCACAAATGGCTGTTCTCACTTTCACAAAATGCACTGCCATATCAGCAAAAACTCAGGACTGCATTGGCCGGGAATTGAACACAGGGCTCCCGCGTGGCAGGCGAGAATTCTACCACTGAACCACCAATGCTCCACAGATACTTAATTTTACACTTACTCGTGTACTTTAGTGTATGAAACAAAGCAGGAGTGTCAGGATGCCTTGCCTTGCCATCACCTCCATACATTCACAACCAAGCCTGGCTAGCTCAGTCGGTAGAACATGAGACTCTTAATCTCAGGGTCGTGGGTTCGAGCCCCACGTTGGGCGGATGTTTTTTCTTTTCCTGTACCATTGTATGTGGAACACTGTATACACCACCACAGCGCAAATGGCTGTCCTCACTATCACAAAATACACTGCCATATCAGTAAAAACTCAGGACTGCATTGGCCGGGAATCGATTCCGGGCCTCACGCGTGGCAGGCGAGAATTCTACCACTGAACCACCAATGCTCCACAGATGCCTAATTTTACACTTACTCATGTACTTTAGTGTATAAAACAAAGCAGGAGTGTCAGGATGCCTTGCCTTGCCATCACCTCCAAGCCTACGTAACCTAGCCCGACTAGCACAGTCGCTAGAGCATAAGACTATTAATCTTAGGGTCATGTATTTGAGCTCCATGTTGGGCAGTTGTTTTTTTCTCTTCCTGTACCATTGTATGTGGAACAGTGTATACTTGCATCACCACAGCGCAAATGGCTGTCCTCACTTTCACAAAATGCACTGCCCTATCAGCAAAAACTCAGGAATGTATTGACCGGGAATTGAACCCGGCCTCCCACGTGGCCGGCTATATTTCTACCACTGAACCACCAATGATCCACAGATGCTTATTTTTAAACTTACTCATGTACTTTAGTGTACAAAACAAAGCAGGAGAGGCAGGATGCCTTGCCTTGCCATCACCACAACTCCTCGGTTACCAAGCATTGCTAACTCAGTCGGTAAAGCATGAGACTCTTAATCTCAGGGTCGTGGGTTCGAGCCCCACATTGGGCGGATGTTTTTTTTCTTTTCCTGTACCATTGTATGTGGAACACTGTCAACTTGCCCCACCACAGCACAAATGGCTGTCCTCACTTTCACAAAATGCACTGCCATATCAGCAAAAACTCAGGACTGCATTGGCCGGGAATCGAACCCGGGCCTCCCGCGTGGCAGGCGAGAATTGTACCACTGAACCACCAATGCTCCACAGATGCTTAATTTTACACTTACTCGTGTACTTTAGTGTATGAAACAAAGCAGGAGTGTCAGGATGCCTTGCCTTGCCATCACCTCCATACATTCACAACCAAGCCTGGCTAGCTTAGTCGGTAGAGCATGAGACTCTTAATCTCAGGGTCGTGGGTTCGAGCCCCACGTTGGGCGGATGTTTTTTCTTTTCCTGTACCATTGTATGTGGAACACTGTATACTTGCACCACCACAGCGCAAATGGCTGTCCTCACTTTCACAAAATACACTGCCATATCAGCAAAAACTCAGGACTGCATTGGCCGGGAATCGATTCCGGGCCTCACGCGTGGCAGGCAAGAATTCTACCACTGAACCACCAATGCTCCACAGATGCCTAATTTTACACTTACTCATGTACTTTAGTGTATAAAACAAAGCAGGAGTGTCAGGATGCCTTGCCTTGCCATCTCCTCCAAGCCTACGTAACCATGCCCGACTAGCACAGTCGCTAGAGCATAAGACTATTAATCTTAGGGTCATGTATTTGAGCTCCATGTTGGGCAGTTGTTTTTTTCTCTTCCTGTACCATTGTATGTGGAACAGTGTATACTTGCATCACCACAGCGCAAACGGCTGTCCTCACTTTCACAAAATGCACTGCCCTATCAGCAAAAACTCAGGAATGTATTGACCGGGAATTGAACCCGGCCTCCCACGTGGCCGGCTAGATTTCTACCACTGAACCACCAATGATCCACATATGCTTATTTTTAAACTTACTCATGTACTTTAGTGTACAAAACAAAGCAGGAGAGTCAGGATGCCTTCCCTTTCCATCACCACAACTCCTTGGTTACCAAGCATTGCTAACTCAGTCGGTAAAGCATGAGACTCTTAATCTCAGGGTCGTGGGTTCGAGCCCCACATTGGGTGGATGTTTTTTTTCTTTTCCTGTACCATTGTATGTGGAACACTGTCAACTTGCACCACCACAGCGCAAATGGCTGTCCTCATTTTCACAAAATGCACTGCCATATCAGCAAAAACTCAGGACTGCATTGGCCAGGAATCGAACCCGGGCCTCCCGCATGGCAGGCCAGAATTCTACCACTGAACCACCAATGCTCCACAGATACTTAATTTTACACTTACTCGTGTACTTTAGTGTATGAAACAAAGCAGGAGTGTCAGGATGCCTTGCCTTGCCATCACCTCCATATATGCTCAACCAAGCCTGGCTAGCTCAGTCGGTAAAGCATGAGACTCTTAATCTCAGGGTCGTGGGTTCGATCCCCACATTGGGCGGATGTTTTTTTTCTTTTCCTGTACCATTGTATGTGGAACACTGTCAACTTGCACCACCACAGCGCAAATGGCTGTCCTCACTTTCACAAAATGCACTGCCATATCAGCAAAAACTCAGGACTGCATTGGCCGGGAATCGAACCCGGGCCTCCCGCGTGGCAGGCGAGAATTCTACCACTGAACCACCAATGCTCCACAGATACTTAATTTTACACTTACTCGTGTACTTTAGTGTATGAAACAAAGCAGGAGTGTCAGGATGCCTTGCCTTGCCATCACCTCCATACATTCTCAACCAATCCTGGCTAGCTCAGTCGGTAGAGCATGAGACTCTTAATCTCAGGGTCGTGGGTTCGAGCCCCATGTTGGGCGGATGTTTTTTCTTTTCCTGTACCATTGTATGTGGAACACTGTATACTTGCACCACCACAGCGCAAATGGCTGTCCTCACTTTCACAAAATACACTGCCATATCAGCAAAAACTCAGGACTGCATTGGCCGGGAATCAATTCCGGGCCTCACGCGTGGCAGGCGAGAATTCTACCACTGAACCACTAATGCTCCACAGATGCCTAATTTTACACTTACTCATGTACTTTAGTGTATAAAACAAAGCAGGAGTATCAGGATGCCTTGCCTTGCCATCACCTCCAAGCCAACGTAACCAAGCCCGACTAGCACAGTCGCTAGAGCATAAGACTATTAATCTTAGGGTCATGTATTTGAGCTCCATGTTGGGCAGTTGTTTTTTTCTCTTCCTGTACCATTGTATGTGGAACAGTGTATACTTGCATCACCACAGCGCAAATGGCTGTCCTCACTTTCACAAAATGCACTGCCCTATCAGCAAAAACTCAGGAATGTATTGACCGGGAATTTAACCCGGCCTCCCACGTGGCCGGCTAGATTTCTACCACTGAACCACCAATGATCCACAGATGCTTAATTTTAGACTTACTCATGTACTTTAGTGTACAAAACAAAGCAGGAGAGGCAGGATGCCTTGCCTTGCCATCACCACAACTCCTCGGTTACCAAGCATTGCTAACTCAGTCGGTAAAGCATGAGACTCTTAATCTCAGGGTCGTGGGTTCGAGCCCCACATTGGGCGGATGTTTTTTTTTCTTTTCCTGTACCATTGTATGTGGAACACTGTCAACTTTCCCCACCACAGCACAAATGGCTGTCCTCACTTTCACAAAATGCACTGCCATATCAGCAAAAACTCAGGACTGCATTTGCCGGGAATCGAACCCGGGCCTCCCGTGTGGCAGGCGAGAATTCTACCACTGAACCACCAATGCTCCACAGATACTTAATTTTACACTTACTCGTGTACTTTAGTGTATGAAACAAAGCAGGAGTGTCAGGATGCCTTGCCTTGCCATCACCTCCATACATTCTCAACCAATCCTGGCTAGCTCAGTCGGTAGAGCATGAGACTCTTAATATCAGGGTCGTGGGTTCGAGCCCCATGTTGGGCGGATGTTTTTTCTTTTCCTGTACCATTGTATGTGGAACACTGTATACTTGCACCACCACAGCGCAAATGGCTGTCCTCACTTTCACAAAATACACTGCCATATCAGCAAAAACTCAGGACTGCATTGGCCGGGAATCAATTCCGGGCCTCACGCGTGGCAGGCGAGAATTCTACCACTGAACCACTAATGCTCCACAGATGCCTAATTTTACACTTACTCATGTACTTTAGTGTATAAAACAAAGCAGGAGTATCAGGATGCCTTGCCTTGCCATCACCTCCAAGCCAACGTAACCAAGCCCGACTAGCACAGTCGCTAGAGCATAAGACTATTAATCTTAGGGTCATGTATTTGAGCTCCATGTTGGGCAGTTGTTTTTTTCTCTTCCTGTACCATTGTATGTGGAACAGTGTATACTTGCATCACCACAGCGCAAATGGCTGTCCTCACTTTCACAAAATGCACTGCCCTATCAGCAAAAACTCAGGAATGTATTGACCGGGAATTGAACCCGGCCTCCCACGTGGCCGGCTAGATTTCTACCACTGAACCACCAATGATCCACAGATGCTTAATTTTAGACTTACTCATGTACTTTAGTGTACAAAACAAAGCAGGAGAGGCAGGATGCCTTGCCTTGCCATCACCTCCACACATTCACAACCAAGCCTGGCTAGCTCAGTCGGTAGAGCATGAGACTCTTAATCTCAGGGTCGTGGGTTCGAGCCCAACGTTGGGCGGATGTTTTTTCTTTTCCTGTACCATTGTATGTGGAACACTGTATACTTGCACCACCACAGTGCAAATGGCTGTCCTCACTTTCACAAAATGCACTGCCCTATCAGCAAAAACTCAGGAATGTATTGACCGGGAATTGAACCCGGCCTCCCACGTGGCCGGCTAGATTTCTACCACTGAACCACCAATGATCCACAGATGCTTATTTTTAAACTTACTCATGTACTTTAGTGTACAAAACAAAGCAGGAGAGTCAGGATGCCTTCCCTTTCCATCACCACAATTCCTCGGTTACTAAGCATTGCTAACTCAGTCGGTAAAGCATGAGACTCTTAATCTCAGGGTCGTGGGTTCGAGCCCCACATTGGGCGGATGTTTTTTTTCTTTTCCTGTACCATTGTATGTGGAACACTGTCAACTTGCACCACCACAGCGCAAATGGCTGTCCTCACTTTCACAAAATGCACTGCCATATCAGCAAAAACTCAGGACTGCATTGGCCGAGTATCGAACCCGGGCCTCCTGCGTGGCAGGCGAGAATTCTACCACTGAACCACCAATGCTCCACAGATACTTAATTTTACACTTACTCGTGTACTTTAGTGTATGAAACAAAGCAGGAGTGTCAGGATGCCTTGCCTTGCCATCACCACCATACATTCTCAACCAAGCCTGGCTAGCTCAGTCGGTAGAGCATGAGACTCTTAATCTCAGGGTCGTGGGTTCGAGACCCACGTTGGGCGGATGTTTTTTCTTTTCCTGTACCATTGTATGTGGAACACTGTATACTTGCACCACAACAGCGCAAATGGCTGTCCTCACTTTCACAAAATACACTGCCATATCAGCAAAAACTCAGGACTGCATTGGCCTGGAATCGATTCCGGGCCTCACGCGTGGCAGGTGAGAATTCTACCACTGAACCACCAATGCTCCACAGATGCCTAATTTTACACTTACTCATGTACTTTAGTGTATAAAAAAAAAGCAGGAGTATCAGGATGCCTTGCCTTGCCATCACCTCCAAGCCAACGTAACCAAGCCCAACTAGCACAGTCGCTAGAGCATAAGACTATTAATCTTAGGGTCATGTATTTGAGCTCCATGTTGGGCAGTTGTTTTTTTCTCTTCCTGTACCATTGTATGTGGAACAGTGTATACTTGCATCACCACAGCGCAAATGGCTGTCCTCACTTTCACAAAATGCACTGCCCTATCAGCAAAAACTCAGGAATGTATTGACCGGGAATTGAACCCGGCCTCCCACGTGGCCGGCTAGATTTCTACCACTGAACCACCAATGATCCACAGATGCTTAATTTTAGACTTACTCATGTACTTTAGTGTACAAAACAAAGCAGGAGAGTCAGGATGCCTTGCCTTGCCATCACCACAACGTCTCGATTACCAAGCATTGCTAACTCAGTCGGTAAAGCATGAGACTCTTAATCTCAGGGTCGTGGGTTCGAGCCCCACATTGGGCGGATGTTTTTTTTCTTTTCCTGTACCATTGTATGTGGAACACTGTCAACTTGCACCACCACAGCGCAAATGGCTGTCCTCACTTTCACAAAATGCACTGCCATATCAGCAAAAGCTCAGGACTGCATTGGCCGGGAATCGAACCCGGGCCTCCCGCGTGGCAGGCGAGAATTCTACCACTGAACCACCAATGCTCCACAAAAACTTAATTTTACACTTACTCGTGTACTTTAGTGTATGAAACAAAGCATGAGTGTCAGGATGCCTTGCCTTGCCATCACCTCCAAGCCTACGTAACCAAGCCCGACTAGCACAGTCGCTAGAGCATAAGACTATTAATCTTAGGGTCATGTATTTGAGCTCCATGTTGGGCAGTTGTTTTTTTCTCTTCCTGTACCATTGTATGTGGAACAGTGTATACTTGCATCACCACAGCGCAAATGGCTGTCCTCACTTTCACAAAATGCACTGCCCTATCAGCAAAAACTCAGGAATGTATTGACCGGGAATTGAACCCGGCCTCCCACGTGGCCAGCAAGATTTCTACCACTGAACCACCAATGAACCACAGATGCTTAATTTTAGACTTACTCATGTACTTTAGTGTACAAAACAAAGCAGGAGAGTCAGGATGCCTTCCCTTTCCATCACCACAACTCCTTGGTTACCAAGCATTGCTAACTCAGTCGGTAAAGCATGAGACTCTTAATCTCAGGGTCGTGGGTTCGAGCCCCACATTGGGTGGATGTTTTTTTTCTTTTCCTGTACCATTGTATGTGGAACACTGTCAACTTGCACCACCACAGCGCAAATGGCTGTCCTCATTTTCACAAAATGCACTGCCATATCAGCAAAAACTCAGGACTGCATTGGCCAGGAATCGAACCCGGGCCTCCCGCGTGGCAGGCCAGAATTCTACCACTGAACCACCAATGCTCCACAGATACTTAATTTTACACTTACTCGTGTACTTTAGTGTATGAAACAAAGCAGGAGTGTCAGGATGCCTTGCCTTGCCATCACCTCCATATATGCTCAACCAAGCCTGGCTAGCTCAGTCGGTAAAGCATGAGACTCTTAATCTCAGGGTCGTGGGTTCGATCCCCACATTGGGCGGATGTTTTTTTTCTTTTCCTGTACCATTGTATGTGGAACACTGTCAACTTGCACCACCACAGCGCAAATGGCTGTCCTCACTTTCACAAAATGCACTGCCATATCAGCAAAAACTCAGGACTGCATTGGCCGGGAATCGAACCCGGGCCTCCCGCGTGGCAGGCGAGAATTCTACCACTGAACCACCAATGCTCCACAGATACTTAATTTTACACTTACTCGTGTACTTTAGTGTATGAAACAAAGCAGGAGTGTCAGGATGCCTTGCCTTGCCATCACCTCCATACATTCTCAACCAATCCTGGCTAGCTCAGTCGGTAGAGCATGAGACTCTTAATCTCAGGGTCGTTGGTTCGAGCCCCATGTTGGGCGGATGTTTTTTCTTTTCCTGTACCATTGTATGTGGAACACTGTATACTTGCACCACCACAGCGCAAATGGCTGTCCTCACTTTCACAAAATACACTGCCATATCAGCAAAAACTCAGGACTGCATTGGCCGGGAATCAATACCGGGCCTCACGCGTGGCAGGCGAGAATTCTACCACTGAACCACTAATGCTCCACAGATGCCTAATTTTACACTTACTCATGTACTTTAGTGTATAAAACAAAGCAGGAGTATCAGGATGCCTTGCCTTGCCATCACCTCCAAGCCAACGTAACCAAGCCCGACTAGCACAGTCGCTAGAGCATAAGACTATTAATCTTAGGGTCATGTATTTGAGCTCCATGTTGGGCAGTTGTTTTTTTCTCTTCCTGTACCATTGTATGTGGAACAGTGTATACTTGCATCACCACAGCGCAAATGGCTGTCCTCACTTTCACAAAATGCACTGCCCTATCAGCAAAAACTCAGGAATGTATTGACCGGGAATTGAACCCGGCCTCCCACGTGGCCGGCTAGATTTCTACCACTGAACCACCAATGATCCACAGATGCTTAATTTTAGACTTACTCATGTACTTTAGTGTACAAAACAAAGCAGGAGAGTCAGGATGCCTTGCCTTGCCATCACCACAACTCCTTGGTTACCAAGCATTGCTAACTCAGTCGGTAAAGCATGAGACTCTTAATCTCAGGGTCGTGGGTTCGAGCCCCACATTGGGCGGATGTTTTTTTTCTTTTCCTGTACCATTGTATGTGGAACACTGTCAACTTGCACCACCACAACCTAAATGGCTGTCCTCACTTTCACAAAATGCACTGCCATATCAGCAAAAATTCAGGACTGCATTGGCCAGAAATCGAACCCGGGCCTCCCATGTGGCAGGCAAGAATTATACCACTGAACCACCAATGCTCCACAGATACTTAATTTTACACTTACTCGTGTACTTTAGTGTATGAAACAAAGCAGGAGTGTCAGAATGACTTGCCTTGCCATCACCTCCATACATTCTCAACCAAGCCTGGCTAGCTCAGTCGGTAGAGCATGAGACTCTTAATCTCAGGGTCGTGGGTTCGAGCCCCACGTTGGGCGGATGTTTTTTCTTTTCCTGTACCATTGTATGTGGAACAGTGTCAACTTGCACCACCACAGCGCAAATGGCTGTCCTCACTTTCACAAAATACACTGCCATATCAGCAAAAACTCAGGACTGCATTGGCCGGGAATCGATTCCGGGCCTCACGCGTGGTAGGCGAGAATTCTACCACTGAACCACCAATGCTCCACAGATGCCTAATTTTACACTTACTCATGTACTTTAGTGTATAAAACAAAGCAGGAGTGTCAGGATGCCTTGCCTTGCCATCACCTCCAAGCCTACGTAACCAAGCCCGACTAGCACAGTCGCTAGAGCATAAAACTATTAATCTTAGGGTCATGTATTTGAGCTCCATGTTGGGCAGTTGTTTTTTTCTCTTCCTGTACCATTGTATGTGGAACAGTGTATACTTGCATCACCACAGCGCAAATGGCTGTCCTCACTTTCACAAAATGCACTGCCCTATCAGCAAAAACTCAGGAATGTATTGACCGGGAATTGAACCCGGCCTCCCACGTGGCCAACTAGATTTCTACCACTGAACCACCAATGATCCACAGATGCTTAATTTTAGACTTACTCATGTACTTTAGTGTACAAAACAAAGCAGGAGAGTCAGGATGCCTTGCCTTGCCATCACCACAACTCCTCGGTTACCAAGCATTGCTAACTCAGTCGGAAAAGCATGAGACTCTTAATCTCAGGGTCGTGGGTTCGAGCCCCACATTGGGCGGATGTTTTTTTTTCTTTTCCTGTACCATTGTATGTGGAACACTGTCAACTTGCCCCACCACAGCGCAAATGGCTGTCCTCACTTTCACAAAATGCACTGCCATATCAGCAAAAACTCAGGACTGCATTGGCAGGGAATCGAACCCGGGCCTCCGCGTGGCAGGCGAGAATTCTACCACTGAACCACCAATGCTCCACAGATACTTAATTTTACACTTACTCGTGTACTTTAGTGTATGTAATAAAGCAGGAGTGTCAGGATGCCTTGCCTTGACATCACCTCCATACATTCTCAACCAAGCCTGGCTAGCTCAGTCGGTAGAGCATAAGACTATTAATCTTAGGGTCATGTATTTGAGCTCCTTGTTGGGCAGTTGTTTTTTTCTCTTCCTGTACCATTGTATGTGGAACAGTGTATACTTGCATCACCACAGCGCAAATGGCTGTCCTCACTTTCACAAAATGCACTGCCCTATCAGCAAAAACTCAGGAATGTATTGACCGGGAATTGAACCCGGCCTCCCACGTGGCCGGCTAGATTTCTACCACTGAACCACCAATGATCCACAGATGCTTAATTTTAGACTTACTCATGTACTTTAGTGTACAAAACAAAGCAGGAGAGTCAGGATGCCTTCCCTTGCCATCACCACAACTCCTCGGTTACCAAGCATTGCTAACTCAGTCGGTAAAGCATGAGACTCTTAATCTCAGGGTCGTGGGTTCGAGCCCCACATTGGGCGGATGTTTTTTTTCTTTTCCTGTACCATTGTATGTGGAACACTGTCAACTTACCCCACCACAGCGCAAATGGCTGTCCTCACTTTCACAAAATGCACTGCCATATCAGCAAAAACTCAGGACTGCATTGGCTGGGAATCGAACTCGGGCCTCCCGCGTGGCAGGCGTGAATTCTACCACTGAACCACCAATGCTTCACAGATACTTAATTTTACACTCACTCGTGTACTTTAGTGTATGAAATAAAGCAGGAGTGTCAGGATGCCTTCCCTTTCCATCACCACAACTCCTTGGTTACCAAGCATTGCTAACTCAGTCGGTAAAGCATGAGACTCTTAATCTCAGGGTCGTGGGTTCGAGCACCACATTGGGCGGATGTATTTTTTCTTTTCCTGTACCATTATATGTGGAAGGGCTGTAACACACTGGCCGGTTTCTCCCGGATGGCAAAAAGCCGGACAAACTTTGTCAGGCTTTTTGCAATCCGGGAGAAACAGGCAGAGTCTGTCACACAGGACGGCTTTGAGCCATGTGTAATGCTGTGCGCATGCGCAGCATCAGACACGGCTTGAGAAAAAAATGTTGTGTGTGAAAGCTCCCCTTCACACACACGGTTCATTGGCTGCAAAGACGGCCCGGCGGCCGCCCGGCCGCCGGATCTTCCAGTGGTGAGACCCGGCTGCAACCCGGCAGCCGGGCCGGGGCCGTGCAGTGTGAAGGGAGCCTAGCCCTCACACTGTTAAGTACAATGCCAGCACGGGAAAAAGCCGTCCGGCTTTTTCCCGGCCGGCAAAAGCCGGGTAGTGTGTTTCAGCACATACACTGTCAACTTGCACCACCACAGCGCAAATGGCTGTCCTCACTTTCACAAAATGCACTGCCATATCAGCAAAAATTCAGGACTGCATTAGCCGGAAATCAAACCCAGGCCTCCCGCGTGGCAGGCGAGAATTCTACCACTGAACCACCAATGCTCCACAGATACTTAATTTTACACTTACTCGTGTACTTTAGTGTATGAAACAAAGCAGGAGTGTCAGGATGCCTTCCCTTGCCATCACCTCCATACATTCTCAACCAAGCCTGGCTAGCTCAGTCGGTAGAGCATGAGACTCTTACTCTCAGGGTCGTGGGTTCGATTCCCACGTTGGGTGGATGTTTTTTCTTTTCCTGTACCATTGTATGTGGAACACTGTATACTTGCACCACCAAAGCGCAAATGGCTGTTCTCACTTTCACAAAATGCACTGCCCTATCTGCAAAAACTCAGGAATGTATTGACCGGGAATTGAACCCGGCCTAATACGTGGCCTGCTAGATTTCTACCACTGAACCACCAATGATCCACAGATGCTTAATTTTAGACTTACTCATGTACTTTAGTGTACAAACAAAGCAGGAGAGTCAGTATGCCTTGCCTTTCCATCACCACAACTCCTCGGTTACCAAGCATTGCTAACTCAGTCGGTAAAGCATGAGACTCTTAATCTCAGGGTCGTGGGTTCGAGCCCCACATTGGGCGGATGTTTTTTTTCTTTTCCTGTACCATTGTATGTGGAACACTGTCAACTTGCACCACCACAGCGCAAATGGCTGTCCTCACTTTCACAAAATGCACTGCCATATCAGCAAAAACTAAGGACTGCATTGGCCGGGAATCGAACCCGGGCCTCCCGCGTGGCAGGTGAGAATTCTACCACTGAACCACCAATGCTCCACAGGTGCCTAATTTTACACTTACTCATGTACTTTAGTGTATAAAACAAAGCAGGAGTGTCAGGATGCCTTGCCTTGCCATCACCTCCAAGCCTACGTAACCAAGCCCGACTAGCACAGTCGCTAGAGCATAAGACTATTAATCTTAGGGTCATGTATTTGAGCTCCATGTTGGGCAGTTGTTTTTTTCTCTTCCTGTACCATTGTATGTGGAACAGTGTATACTTTCATCACCACAGCGCAAATGGCTGTCCTCACTTTCACAAAATGCACTGCCATATCAGCAAAAATTCAGGACTGCATTGGCCGGCAATCGAACACGGGCCTCCCGCGTGGCAGGCGAGAATTCTACCACTGAACGACCAATGCTCCACAGATACTTAATTTTACACTTACTCGTGTACTTTAGTGTATGAAATAAAGCAGGAGTGTCAGGATGCCTTGCCTTGCCATCACCTCCATGTATTCTCAACCAAGCCCGGCTTGCTCAGTCGGTAGAGCATGAGACTCTTAATCTCAGGGTCGTGGGTTCGAGCCCCACATTGGGCGGATGTTTTTTTTCTTTTCCTGTACCATTGTATGTGGAACACTGTCAACTTGCACCACCACAGCGCAAATGGCTGTCCTCACTTTCACAAAATGCACTGCCATAACAGCAAAAACTCTGGACTGCATTGGCCGGGAATCGAACCCGGGCCTCCCGCGTGGCAGGCGAGAATTCTACCACTGAACCACCAATGCTCCACAGGTACTTAATTTTACACTTACTCGTGTACTTTAGTGTATGAAACAAAGCAGGAGTGTCAGGATGCCTTGCCTTGCCATCACCTCCATACATTCGCAACCAAGCCTGGCTAGCTCAGTTGGTAGAGCATGAGACTCTTAATCTCAGGGTTGTGGGTTCGAGCCCCACGTTGGGCGGATGTTTTTTCTTTTCCTGTACCATTGTATGTGGAACACTGTATACTTGCACCACCACAGCGCAAACGGCTGTCCTCACTTTCACAAAATACACTGCCATATCAGCAAAAACTCAGGACTGCATTGGCCGGGAATCGATTCCGGGCCTCACGCGTGGCAGGCGAGAATTCTACCACTGATCCACCAATACTCCACAGATGCCTAATTTTACACTTACTCATGTACTTTAGTGTATTAAACAAAGCAGGAGTGTCAGGATGCCTTGCCATGCCATCACCTCCAAGCCTACGTAACCAAGCCCGACTAGCACAGTCGCTAGAGCATAAGACTATTAATCTTAGGGTCATGTATTTGAGCTCCATGTTGGGCAGTTGTTTTTTTCTCTTCCTGTACCATTGTATGTGGAACAGTGTATACTTGCATCACCACAGCGCAAATGGCTGTCCTCACTTTCACAAAATGCACTGCCCTATCAGCAAAAACTCAGGAATGTATTGACCGGGAATTGAACCCGGCCTCCCACGTGGCCGGCTAGATTTCTACCACTGAACCACCAATGATCCACAGATGCTTAATTTTAGACTTACTCATGTACTTTAGTGTACAAAACAAAGCAGGAGAGTCAGGATGCCTTGCCTTGCCATCACCACAACTCCTCGGTTACCAAGCATTGCTAACTCAGTCGGTAAAGCATGAGACTCTTAATCTCAGGGTCGTGGGTTCGAGCCCCACATTGGGCGGATGTTTTTTTTCTTTTCCTGTACCATTGTATGTGGAACACTGTCAACTTGCACCACCACAGCGCAAATGGCTGTCCTCACTTTCACAAAATGCACTGCCATATCAGCAAAAACTCAGGACTGCATTGGCCGGGAATCGAACCCAGGCCTCCCGCGTGGCAGGTAAGAATTCTATCACTGAACCACCAATGCTCCACAGGTACTTAATTTTACACTTACTCGTGTACTTTAGTGTACAAAACAAAGCAGGAGAGTCAGGATGCCTTGCCTTGCCATCACCACAACTCCTCGGTTACCAAGCATTGCTAACTCAGTCGGTAAAGCATGAGACTCTTAATCTCAGGGTCGTGGGTTCGAGCCCTACATTGGGCGGATGTTTTTTTTCTTTTCCTGTACCATTGTATGTGGAACACTGTCAACTTGCCCCACCACAGCGCAAATGGCTGTCCTCACTTTCACAAAATGCACTGCCATATCAGCAAAAATTCAGGACTGCATTGGCCGGGAATCGAACCCGGGCCTCCCGCGTGGCAGGCGAGAATTCTACCACTGAACCACCAATGCTCCACAGAGACTTCATTTTACACTTACTTGTGTACTTTAGTGTATGAAATAAAGCAGGAGTGTCAGGATGCCTTGCCTTGCCATCACCTCCATACATTCGCAACTAAGCCTGGCTAGCTCAGTCGGTAGAGCATGAGACTCTTAATCTCAGGGTCGTGGGTTCGAGCCCCATGTTGGGCGGATGTTTTTTCTTTTCCTGTACCATTGTATGTGGAACACTGTCAACTTGCACCACCACAGCGCAAATGGCTGTCCTCACTTTCACAAAATACACTGCCATATCAGCAAAAACTCAGGACTGCATTGGCCGGGTATCGATTCCAGGCCTCACGCGTGGCAGGCGAGAATTCTACCACTGAACCACCAATGCTCCACAGATGCCTTATTTTACACTTACTCATGTACTTTAGTGTATAAAACAAAGCAGGAGTGTCAGGATGCCTTGCCATCACCTCCAAGCCTACGTAACCAAGCCCGACTAGCACAGTCGCTAGAGCATAAGACTATTAATCTTAGGGTCATGTATTTGAGCTCCATGTTGGGCAGTTGTTTTTTTCTCTTCCTGTACCATTGTATGTGGAACAGTGTATACTTGCATCACCACAGCGCAAATGGCTGTCCTCACTTTCACAAAATGCACTGCCCTATCAGCAAAAACTCAGGAATGTATTGACCGGGAATTGAACCCGGCCTCCCACGTGGCCGGCTAGATTTCTACCACTGAACCACCAATGATCCACAGATGCTTAATTTTAGACTTACTCATGTACTTTAGTGTACAAAACAAAGCAGGAGAGTCAGGATGCCTTGCCTTGCCATCACCACAACTCCTCGGTTACCAAGCATTGCTAACTCAGTCGGTAAAGCATGAGACTCTTAATCTCAGGGTCGTGGGTTCGAGCCCCACATTGGGCGGATGTTTTTTTTCTTTTCCTGTACCATTGTATGTGGAACACTGTCAACTTGCACCACCACAGCGCAAATGGCTGTCCTCACTTTCACAAAATGCACTGCCATATCAGCAAAAACTCAGGACTGCATTGGCCGGGAATTGAACCCGGCCTCCCACGTGGCCGGCTAGATTTCTACCACTGAACCACCAATGCTCCACAGGTACTTAATTTTACACTTACTCGTGTACTTTAGTGTATGAAACAAAGCAGGAGTGTCAGGATGCCTTGCCTTGCCTTGCCATCACCTCCATACATTCGCAACCAAGCCTAGCTAGCTCAGTCCGTAGAGCATGAGACTCTTAATCTCAGGGTCGTGGGTTCGAGCCCCACGTTGGGCGGATGTTTTTTCTTTTCCTGTACCATTGTATGTGGAACACTGTCAACTTGCCCCACCACAGCGCAAATGGTTGTCCTCACTTTCACAAAATGCACTGCCATATCAGCAAAAATTCAGGACTGCATTGGCCGGCAATCGAACACGGGCCTCCCGCGTGGCAGGCGAGAATTCTACCACTGAACCACCAATGCTCCACAGATACTTAATTTTACATTTACTCGTGTACTTTAGTATATGAAATAAAGCAGGAGTGTCAGGATGCCTTGCCTTGCCATCACCTCCATGTATTCTCAACCAAGCCCGGCTTGCTCAGTCGGTAGAGCATGAGACTCTTAATCTCAGGGTCGTGGGTTCGAGCCCCACATAGGGCGGATGTTTTTTTTCTTTTCCTGTACCATTGTATGTGGAACACTGTCAACTTGCACCACCACAGCGCCAATGGCTGTCCTCACTTTCACAAAATGCACTGCCATATCAGCAAAAACTCAGGACTCTATTGGCCGGGAATCGAACCCGACCTCCCGCGTGGCAGGCGAGATTTCTACCACTGAACCACCAATGCTCCACAGGTACTTAATTTTACACTTACTCGTGTACTTTAGTGTATGAAACAAAGCAGGAGTGTCAGGATGCCTTGCCTTGCCTTGCCATCACCTCCATACATTCGCAACCAAGCTTGGCTAGCTCAGTCGGTAAAGCATGAGACTCTTAATCTCAGGGTCGTGGGTTCGAGCCCCACGTTGGGCGAATGTTTTTTCTTTTCCTGTACCATTGTATGTGGAACACTGTCAACTTGCCCCACCACTGCGCAAATGGCTGTCCTCACTTTCACAAAATGCACTGCCATATCAGCAAAAATTCAGGACTGCATTGGCCGGCAATCGAACACGGGCCTCCCGCGTGGCAGGCGAGAATTCTACCACTGAACCACCAATGCTCCACAGATACTTAATTTTACATTTACTCGTGTACTTTAGTATATGAAATAAAGCAGGAGTGTCAGGATGCCTTGCCTTGCCATCACCTCCATGTATTCTCAACCAAGCCCGGCTTGCTCAGTCGGTAGAGCATGAGACTCTTAATCTCAGGGTCGTGGGTTCGAGCCCCACATTGGGCGGATGTTTTTTTTCTTTTCCTGTACCATTGTATGTGGAACACTGTCAACTTGCACCACCACAGCGCAAATGGCTGTCCTCACTTTCACAAAATGCACTGCCATATAAGCAAAAACTCTGGACTGTATTGGCCGGGAATCGAACCCGACCTCCCGCGTGGCAGGCGAGATTTCTACCACTGAACCACCAATGCTCCACAGGTACTTAATTTTACACTTACTCGTGTACTTTAGTGTATGAAACAAAGCAGGAGTGTCAGGATGCCTTGCCTTGCCTTGCCATCACCTCCATACATTCGCAACCAAGCTTGGCTAGCTCAGTCGGTAGAGCATGAGACTCTTAATCTCAGGGTCGTGGGTTCGAGCCCCACGTTGGGCGGATGTTTTTTCTTTTCCTGTACCATTGTATGTGGAACACTGTATACTTGCACCACCACAGCGCAAATGGCTGTCCTCACTTTCACAAAATACACTGCCATAGCAGCAAAAACTCAGGACTGCATTGGCCGGGAATCGATTCCGGGCCTCACGCGTGGCAGGCGAGAATTCTACCACTGATCCACTAATGCTCCACAGATGCCTAATTTTGCACTTACTCATGTACTTTAGTGTATAAAACAAAGCAGGAGTGTCAGGATGCCTTGCCTTGCCATCACCTCCAAGCCTACGTAACCAAGCCCGACTAGCACAGTCGCTAGAGCATAAGACTATTAATCTTAGGGTCATGTATTTGAGCTCCATGTTGGGCAGTTGTTTTTTTTCTCTTCCTGTACCATTGTATGTGGAACAGTGTATACTTTCATCACCACAGCGCAAATGGCTGTCCTCACTTTCACAAAATGCACTGCCATATCAGCAAAAATTCAGGACTGCATTGGCCGGCAATCGAACACGGGCCTCCCGCGTGGCAGGCGAGAATTCTACCACTGAACCACCAATGCTCCACAGGTACTTAATTTTACACTTACTCGTGTACTTTAGTGTATGAAACAAAGCAGGAGTGTCAGGATGCCTTGCCTTGCCATCACCTCCATACATTCGCAACCAAGCCTGGCTAGCTCAGTTGGTAGAGCATGAGACTCTTAATCTCAGGGTTGTGGGTTCGAGCCCCACGTTGGGCGGATGTTTTTTCTTTTCCTGTACCATTGTATGTGGAACACTGTATACTTGCACCACCACAGCGCAAACGGCTGTCCTCACTTTCACAAAATACACTGCCATATCAGCAAAAACTCAGGACTGCATTGGCCGGGAATCGATTCCGGGCCTCACGCGTGGCAGGCGAGAATTCTACCACTGATCCACCAATACTCCACAGATGCCTAATTTTACACTTACTCATGTACTTTAGTGTATTAAACAAAGCAGGAGTGTCAGGATGCCTTGCCATGCCATCACCTCCAAGCCTACGTAACCAAGCCCAACTAGCACAGTCGCTAGAGCATAAGACTATTAATTTTAGGGTCATGTATTTGAGCTCCATGTTGGGCAGTTGTTTTTTTCTCTTCCTGTACCATTGTATGTGGAACAGTGTATACTTGCATCACCACAGCGCAAATGGCTGTCCTCACTTTCACAAAATGCACTGCCCTATCAGCAAAAACTCAGGAATGTATTGACCGGGAATTGAACCCGGCCTCCCACGTGGCCGGCTAGATTTCTACCACTGAACCACCAATGATCCACAGATGCTTAATTTTAGACTTACTCATGTACTTTAGTGTACAAAACAGAGCAGGAGAGTCAGGATGCCTTGCCTTGCCATCACCAAAACTCCTCGGTTACCAAGCATTGCTAACTCAGTCGGTAAAGCATGAGACTCTTAATCTCAGGGTCGTGGGTTCGAGCCCCACATTGGGCGGATGTTTTTTTTCTTTTCCTGTACCATTGTATGTGGAACACTGTCAACTTGCACCACCACAGCGCAAATGGCTGTCCTCACTTTCACAAAATGCACTGCCATATCAGCAAAAACTCAGGACTGCATTGGCCGGGAATCGAACCCGGGCCTCCCGCGTGG
This sequence comes from Pseudophryne corroboree, assembly GCF_028390025.1. Lineage (NCBI taxonomy): Eukaryota > Metazoa > Chordata > Amphibia > Anura > Myobatrachidae > Pseudophryne > Pseudophryne corroboree. The sequence goes on from NC_086446.1 coordinate 441,525,976, forward strand.
CAGGCGAGAATTCTACCACTGAACCACCAATGCTTCACAGATACTTAATTTTACACTTACTCGTGTACTTTAGTGTATGAAATAAAGAAGGAGTGTCAGGATGCCTTGCCTTGCCATCACCTCCATGTATTCTCAACCAAGCCCGGCTAGCTCAGTCGGTAGAGCATGAGACTCTTAATCTCAGGGTCGTGGGTTCGAGCCCCACGTTTGGTGGATGTTTTTTCTTTTCCTGTACCATTGTATGTGGAACAATGTATTCTTGCACCACAACAGCGCAAATGGCTGTCCTCACTTTCACAAAATGCACTGCCCTATCAGCAAAAACTCAGGAAAGTATTGACCGGGAATTGAACCCGGCCTCCCACGTGGCCGGCTAGATTTCTACCACTGAACCACCAATGATCCACAGATGCTTAATTTTAGACTTACTCATGTACTTTAGTGTACAAAACAAAGCAGGAGAGTCAGGATGCCTTGCCTTGCCATCACCACAACTCCTCGGTTACCAAGCATTGCTAACTCAGTCGGTAAAGCATGAGACTCTTAATCTCAGGGTCGTGGGTTCGAGCCCCACATTGGGCGGATGTTTTTTTTTCTTTTCCTGTACCATTGTATGTGGAACACTGTCAACTTGCACCACCACAGCGCAAATGGCTGTCCTCACTTTCACAAAATGCACTGCCATATCAGCAAAAATTCAGAACTGCATTGGCCGGAAATCGAACCCGGGCCTCCCGCGTGGCAGGCGAGAATTCTACCACTGAATCACCAATGCTCCACAGATACTTAATTTTACACTTACTCGTGTACTTTAGTGTATGAAACAAAGCAGGAGTGTCAGGATGCCTTGCCTTGCCATCACCTCCATACATTCTCAACCAAGCCTGGCTAGCTCAGTCGGTAGAGCATGAGACTCTTAATGTCAGGGTCGTGGGTTCGAGCCCCACATTCGGCGGATGTATTTTTTCTTTTCCTGTACCATTGTATGTGGAAGGGCTGTAACACACTGGCCGGTTTCTCCCGGATGGCAAAAAGCCGGACAAACTTTGTCCGGCTTTTTGCAATCCGGGAGAAACCGGCAGAGTCTGTCACACAGGACGGCTTTGAGCCGTGTGTAATGCTGTGCGCATGCGCAGCATCAGACACGGCTTGAGAAAAAAACGTTGTGTGTGAAAGCTCCCCTTCACACACACGGTTCATTGTCTGCAAAGACGGCCCGGCGGCCGCCCGGCCGCCGTACCTTCCAGTGGTGAGACCCGGCTGCAACCCGGCAGCCGGGCCGGGGCCGTGCAGTGTGAAGGGACCCTAGCCCTCACACTGTTAACTACAATGCCGGCATGGGAAAAAGCCGTCCGGCTTTTTCCCGGCCGGCAAAAGCCGGGTAGTGTGTTTCAGCACATACACTGTCAACTTGCACCACCACAGCGCAAATGGCTGTCCTCACTTTCACAAAATGCACTGCCATATCAGCAAAAATTCAGGACTGCATTGGCCGGAAATCGAACCAGGGCCTCCCGCGTGGCAGGCGATAATTCTACCACTGAACCACCAATGCTCCACAGATACTTAATTTTACACTTACTCGTGTACTTTAGTGTATGAAACAAAGCAGGAGTGTCAGGATGCCTTGCCTTGCCATCACCTCCATACATTCTCAACCAAGCCTGGCTAGCTCAGTCGGTAGAGTATGAGATTCTTAATCTCAGGGTCGTGAGTTCGAGCCCCACGTTAGGCGGATGTTTTTTCTTTTCCTGTACCATTGTATGTGGAACACTGTCAACTTGCACCACCACAGCGCAAATGGCTGTCCTCACTTTCACAAAATACACTGCCATATCAGCAAAAACTCAGGACTGCATTGGCCGGGAATCGATTCCGGGCCTCACGCGTGGCAGGCGAGAATTCTACCACTGAACCACCAATGCTCCACAGATGCCTAATTTTACACTTACTCATGTACTTTAGTGTACAAAACAAAGCAGGAGAGTCAGGATGCCTTGCCTTGCCATCACCACAACTCCTCGGTTACCAAGCATTGCTAACTCAGTCGGTAAAGCATGAGACTCTTAATCTCAGGGTCGTGGGTTCGAGCCCCACATTGGGCGGATGTTTTTTTTTTCTTTTCCTGTACCATTGTATGTGGAACACTGTCAACTTGCACCACCACAGCGCAAATGGCTGTCCTCACTTTCACAAAATGCACTGCCATATCAGCAAAAATTCAGAACTGCATTGGCCGGAAATCGAACCCGGGCCTCCCGCGTGGCAGGCGAGAATTCTACCACTGAATCACCAATGCTCCACAGATACTTAATTTTACACTTACTCGTGTACTTTAGTGTATGAAACAAAGCAGGAGTGTCAGGATGCCTTGCCTTGCCATCACCTCCATACATTCTCAACCAAGCCTGGCTAGCTCAGTCGGTAGAGCATGAGACTCTTAATGTCAGGGTCGTGGGTTCGAGCCCCACATTCGGCGGATGTATTTTTTCTTTTCCTGTACCATTGTATGTGGAAGGGCTGTAACACACTGGCCGGTTTCTCCCGGATGGCAAAAAGCCGGACAAACTTTGTCCGGCTTTTTGCAATCCGGGAGAAACCGGCAGAGTCTGTCACACAGGACGGCTTTGAGCCGTGTGTAATGCTGTGCGCATGCGCAGCATCAGACACGGCTTGAGAAAAAAACGTTGTGTGTGAAAGCTCCCCTTCACACACACGGTTCATTGTCTGCAAAGACGGCCCGGCGGCCGCCCGGCCGCCGTACCTTCCAGTGGTGAGACCCGGCTGCAACCCGGCAGCCGGGCCGGGGCCGTGCAGTGTGAAGGGACCCTAGCCCTCACACTGTTAACTACAATGCCGGCATGGGAAAAAGCCGTCCGGCTTTTTCCCGGCCGGCAAAAGCCGGGTAGTGTGTTTCAGCACATACACTGTCAACTTGCACCACCACAGCGCAAATGGCTGTCCTCACTTTCACAAAATGCACTGCCATATCAGCAAAAATTCAGGACTGCATTGGCCGGAAATCGAACCAGGGCCTCCCGCGTGGCAGGCGATAATTCTACCACTGAACCACCAATGCTCCACAGATACTTAATTTTACACTTACTCGTGTACTTTAGTGTATGAAACAAAGCAGGAGTGTCAGGATGCCTTGCCTTGCCATCACCTCCATACATTCTCAACCAAGCCTGGCTAGCTCAGTCGGTAGAGTATGAGATTCTTAATCTCAGGGTCGTGAGTTCGAGCCCCACGTTAGGCGGATGTTTTTTCTTTTCCTGTACCATTGTATGTGGAACACTGTCAACTTGCACCACCACAGCGCAAATGGCTGTCCTCACTTTCACAAAATACACTGCCATATCAGCAAAAACTCAGGACTGCATTGGCCGGGAATCGATTCCGGGCCTCACGCGTGGCAGGCGAGAATTCTACCACTGAACCACCAATGCTCCACAGATGCCTAATTTTACACTTACTCATGTACTTTAGTGTATAAAACAAAGCAGGAGTGTCAGGATGCCTTGCCTTGCCATCACCTCCAATTCTACGTAACCAAGCCCGACTAGCACAGTCGCTAGAGCATAAGACTATTAATCTTAGGGTCATGTATTTGAGCTCCATGTTGGGCAGTTGTTTTTTTCTCTTCCTGTACCATTGTATGTGGAACAGTGTATACTTGCATCACCACAGCGCAAATGGCTGTCCTCACTTTCACAAAATGCACTGCCCTATCAGCAAAAACTCAGGAATGTATTGACCGGGAATTGAACCTGGCCTCCCACGTGGCCGGCTAGATTTCTACCACTGAACCACCAATGATCCACAGATGCTTAATTTTAGACTTACTCATGTACTTTAGTGTACAAAACAAAGCAGGAGAGTCAGGATGCCTTGCTTTGCCATCACCACAACTCCTCGGTTACCAAGCATTGCTAACTCAGTCGGTAAAGCATGAGACTCTTAATCTCAGGGTCGTGGGTTCGAGCCCCACATTGGGCGGATGTTTTTTTTCTTTTCCTGTACCATTGTATGTGGAACACTGTCAACTTGCACCACCACAGCGCAAATAGCTGTCCTCACTTTCACAAAATGCACTGCCATATCAGCAAAAACTCAGGACTGCATTGGCCGGGAATCGAACCCGGGCCTCCCGCGTGGCAGGCGAGAACTCTACCACTGAACCACCAATGCTCCACAGGTACTTAATTTTACACTTACTCGTGTACTTTAGTGTATGAAACAAAGCAGGAGTGTCAGGATGCCTTGCCTTGCCTTGCCATCACCTCCACAAATTCGCAACCAAACCTGGCTAGCTCAGTTGGTAGAGCATGAGACTCTTAATCTCAGGGTCGTGGGTTCGAGCCCCACGTTGGGCGGATGTTTTTTCTTTTCCTGTACCATTGTATGTGGAACACTGTATACTTGCACCACCACAGCGCAAACGGCTGTCCTCACTTTCACAAAATACACTGCCATATCAGCAAAAACTCTGGACTGCATTGGCCGGGAATCGATTCCGGGCCTCACGCGTGGCAGGCGAGAATTCTACCACTGATCCACCAATACTCCACAGATGCCTAATTTTACACTTACTCATGTACTTTAGTGTATTAAACAAAGCAGGAGTGTCAGGATGCCTTGCCATGCCATCACCTCCAAGCCTACGTAACCAAGCCCGACTAGCACAGTCGCTAGAGCATAAGACTATTAATCTTAGGGTCATGTATTTGAGCTCCATGTTGGGCAGTTGTTTTTTTCTCTTCCTGTACCATTGTATGTGGAACAGTGTATACTTGCATCACCACAGCGCAAATGGCTGTCCTCACTTTCACAAAATGCACTGCCCTATCAGCAAAAACTCAGGAATGTATTGACCGGGAATTGAACCCGGCCTCCCACGTGGCCGGCTAGATTTCTACCACTGAACCACCAATGATCCACAGATGCTTAATTTTAGACTTACTCATGTACTTTAGTGTACAAAACAAAGCAGGAGAGTCAGGATGCCTTGCCTTGCCATCACCAAAACTCCTCGGTTACCAAGCATTGCTAACTCAGTCGGTAAAGCATGAGACTCTTAATCTCAGGGTCGTGGGTTCGAGCCCCACATTGGGCGGATGTTTTTTTTTCTTTTCCTGTACCATTGTATGTGGAACACTGTCAACATGCACCACCACAGCGCAAATGGCTGTCCTCACTTTCACAAAATGCACTGCCATATCAGCAAAAAATCAGGACTGCATTGGCCGGAAATCGAACCCGGGCCTCCCGCGTGGCAGGCGAGAATTCTACCACTGAATCACCAATGCTCCACAGATACTTAATTTTACACTTACTCGTGTACTTTAGTGTATGAAACAAAGCAGGAGTGTCAGGATGCCTTGCCTTGCCATCACCTCCATACGTTCTCAACCAAGCCTGGCTAGCTCAGTCGGTAGAGCATGAGACTCTTAATATCAGGGTCGTGGGTTCGAGCCCCACATTGGGCGGATGTTTTTTTTCTTTTCCTGTACCATTGTATGTGGAACACTGTCAACTTGCCCCACCACAGCGCAAATGGCTGTCCTCACTTTTACAAAATACACTGCCATATCAGCAAAAACTCAGGACTGCATTGGCCGGGAATCAATTCCGGGCCTCACGCGTGGCAGGCGAGAATTCTACCACTGAACCACCAATGCTTCACAGATACTTAATTTTACACTCACTCGTGTACTTTAGTGTATGAAATAAAGCAGGAGTGTCAGGATGCCTTCCCTTTCCATCACCACAACTCCTCGGTTACCAAGCATTGCTAACTCAGTCGGTAAAGCATGAGACTCTTAATCTCAGGGTCGTGGGTTCGAGCCCCACATTGGGAGGATGTATTTTTTCTTTTCCTGTACCATTGTATGTGGAAGGGCTGTAACACACTGGCCGGTTTCTCCCGGATGGCAAAAAGCCGGACAAACTTTGTCCGGCTTTTTGCAATCCGGGAGAAACCGGCAGAGTCTGTCACACAGGACGGCTTTGAGCCGTGTGTAATGCTGTGCGCATGCGCAGCATCAGACACGGCTTGAGAAAAAAACGTTGTGTGTGAAAGCTCCCCTTCACACACACGGTTCATTGGCTGCAAAGACGGCCCGGCGGCCGCCCGGCCGCCGTACCTTCCAGTGGTGAGACCCGGCTGCAACCCGGCAGCCGGGCCAGGGCCGTGCAGTGTGAAGGGACCCTAGCCCTCACACTGTTAACTACAATGCCGGCATGGGAAAAAGCCGTCCGGCTTTTTCCCGGCCGGCAAAAGCCGGGTAGTGTGTTTCAGCACATACACTGTCAACTTGCACCACCACAGCGCAAATGGCTGTCCTCACTTTCACAAAATGCACTGCCATATCAGCAAAAATTCAGGACGGCATTGGCCGGAAATCGAACCCGGGCCTCCCGCGTGGCAGGCGATAATTCTACCACTGAACCACCAATGCTCCACAGATACTTAATTTTACACTTACTCGTGTACTTTAGTGTATGAAACAAAGCAGGAGTGTCAGGATGCCTTGCCTTGCCATCACCTCCATACATTCTTAACCAAGCCTGGCTAGCTCAGTCGGTAGAGCATGAGATTCTTAATCTCAGGGTCGTGAGTTCGAGCCCGACGTTAGGCGGATGTTTTTTCTTTTCTTGTACCATTGTATGTGGAACACTGTCAACTTGCACCACCACAGCGCAAATGGCTGTCCTCACTTTCACAAAATACACTGCCATATCAGCAAAAACTCAGGACTGCATTGGCCGGGAATCAAACACGGGCCTCCCGCGTGGCAGGCGAGAATTCTACCACTGAATCACCAATGCTCCACAGGTACTTAATTTTACACTTACTCATGTACTTTAGTGTATGAAACAAAGCAGGAGTGTCAGGATGCCTTGCCTTGCCTTGCCATCACCTCCATACATCCGCAACCAAGCCTGGCTAGCTCAGTCGGTAGAGCTTGAGATTCTTAATCTCAGGGTCGTGAGTTCGAGCCCCACGTTAGGCGGATGTTTTTTCTTTTCCTGTACCATTGTATGTGGAACACTGTCAACTTGCACCACCACAGCGCAAATGGCTGTCCTCACTTTCACAAAATACACTGCCATATCAGCAAAAACTCAGGACTGCATTGGCCGGGAATCGATTCCGGGCCTCACGCGTGGCAGGCGAGAATTCTACCACTGAACCACAGATGCCTAATTTTACACTTACTCATGTACTTTAGTGTATAAAACAAAGCAGGAGTGTCAGGATGCCTTGCCATCACCTCCAAGCCTACGTAACCAAGCCCGACTAGCACAGTCGCTAGAGCATAAGACTATTAATCTTAGGGTCATGTATTTGAGCTCCATGTTGGGCAGTTGTTTTTTTCTCTTCCTGTACCATTGTATGTGGAACAGTGTATACTTGCATCACCACAGCGCAAATGGCTGTCCTCACTTTCACAAAATGCACTGCCCTATCAGCAAAAACTCAGGAATGTATTGACCGGGATTTGAACCCAGCCTCCCACGTGGCCGGCTAGATTTCTACCACTGAACCACCAATGATCCACAGATGCTTAATTTTAGACTTACTCATGTACTTTAGTGTACAAAACAAAGTAGGAGAGTCAGGATGCCTTGCCTTGCCATCACCACAACTCCTCAGTTACCAAGCATTGCTAACTCAGTCGGTAAAGCATGAGGCTATTAATCTCAGGGTCGTGGGTTCGAGCCCCACATTGGGCGGATGTTTTTTTTCTTTTCCTGTACCATTGTATGTGGAACACTGTCAACTTGCACCACCACAGCGCAAATGGCTGTCCTCACTTTCACAAAATGCACTGCCATATCAGCAAAAACTCAGACTGCATTGGCCGGGAATCGAACCCGGGCCTCCCGCGTGGCAGGCGAGAATTCTACCACTGAACCACCAATGCTCCACAGATACTTAATTTTACACTTACTCGTGTACTTTAGTGTATGAAACAAAGCAGGAGTGTCAGGATGCCTTGCCTTGCCATCACCTCCATGCGTTCTCAACCAAGCCTGGCTAGCTCAGTCGGTAGAGCATAAGACTCTTAATCTCAGGGTTGTGGGTTCGAGCCCCACGTTGGGCGGATGTTTTTTCTTTTCCTGTACCATTGTATGAGGAACACTGTATACTTGCACCACAACAGCGCAAATGGCTGTCCTCACTTTCACAAAATACACTGCCATATCAGCAAAAACTCAGGACTGCATTGGCCGGGAATCGATTCCGGGCCTCACGCGTGGCAGGCGAGAATTCTACTATTGAACCACCAATGCTCCACAGATGCCTAATTTTACACTTACTCATGTACTTTAGTGTATAAAACAAAGCAGGAGTGTCAGGATGCCTTGCCTTGCCATCACCTCCAAGCCTACGTAACCAAGCCCGACTAGCACAGTCGCTAGAGCATAAGACTATTAATCTTAGGGTCATGTATTTGAGCTCCATGTTGGGCAGTTGTTTTTTTCTCTTCCTGTACCATTGTATGTGGAACAGTGTATACTTGCAATACCACAGCGCAAATGGCTGTCCTCACTTTCACAAAATGCACTGCCCTATCAGCAAAAACTCAGGAATGTATTGACCGGGAATTGAACCCGGCCTCCCACGTGGCCGGCTAGATTTCTACCACTGAACCACCAGTGATCCACAGATGCTTAATTTTAGACTTACTCATGTACTTTAGTGTACAAAACAGAGCAGGAGAGTCAGGATGCCTTGCCTTGCCATCACCAAAACTCCTCGGTTACCAAGCATTGCTAACTCAGTCGGTAAAGCATGAGACTCTTAATCTCAGGGTCGTGGGTTCGAGCCCCACATTGGGCGGATGTTTTTTTTCTTTTCCTGTACCATTGTATGTGGAACACTGTCAACTTGCACCACCACAGCGCAAATGGCTGTCCTCACTTTCACAAAATACACTGCCATATCAGCAAAAACTCAGGACTGCATTGGCCGGGAATCAAACCCGGGCCTCCCGCGTGGCAGGCAAGAATGCTACCACTGAACCACCAATGCTTCACAGATACTTAATTTTACACTTACTCGTGTACTTTAGTGTATGAAATAAAGAAGGAGTGTCAGGATGCCTTGCCTTGCCATCACCTCCATGTATTCTCAACCAAGCCCGGCTAGCTCAGTCGGTAGAGCATGAGACTCTTAATCTCAGGGTCGTGGGTTCGAGCCCCACGTTTGGTGGATGTTTTTTCTTTTCCTGTACCATTGTATGTGGAACAATGTATTCTTGCACCACAACAGCGCAAATGGCTGTCCTCACTTTCACAAAATGCACTGCCCTATCAGTAAAAACTCAGGAAAGTATTGACCGGGAATTGAACCCGGCCTCCCACGTGGCCGGCTAGATTTCTACCACTGAACCACCAATGATCCACAGATGCTTAATTTTAGACTTACTCATGTACTTTAGTGTACAAAACAAAGCAGGAGTGTCAGGATGCCTTGCCTTGCCATCACCTCCATACATTCTCAACCAAGCCTGGCTAGCTCAGTCGGTAGAGCATGAGACTCTTAATGTCAGGGTCGTGGGTTCGAGCCCCACATTCGGCGGATGTATTTTTTCTTTTCCTGTACCATTGTATGTGGAAGGGCTGTAACACACTGGCCGGTTTCTCCCGGATGGCAAAAAGCCGGACAAACTTTGTCCGGCTTTTTGCAATCCGGGAGAAACCGGCAGAGTCTGTCACACAGGACGGCTTTGAGCCGTGTGTAATGCTGTGCGCATGCGCAGCATCAGACACGGCTTGAGAAAAAAACTTTGTGTGTGAAAGCTCCCCTTCACACACACGGTTCATTGTCTGCAAAGACGGCCCGGCGGCCGCCCGGCCGCCGTACCTTCCAGTGGTGAGACCCGGCTGCAACCCGGCAGCCGGGCCGGGGCCGTGCAGTGTGAAGGGACCCTAGCCCTCACACTGTTAACTACAATGCCGGCATGGGAAAAAGCCGTCCGGCTTTTTCCCGGCCGGCAAAAGCCGGGTAGTGTGTTTCAGCACATACACTGTCAACTTGCACCACCACAGCGCAAATGGCTGTCCTCACTTTCACAAAATGCACTGCCATATCAGCAAAAATTCAGGACTGCATTGGCCGGAAATCGAACCAGGGCCTCCCGCGTGGCAGGCGAGAATTCTACCACTGAACCACCAATGCTCCACAGATACTTAATTTTACACTTACTCGTGTACTTTAGTGTATGAAACAAAGCAGGAGTGTCAGGATGCCTTGCCTTGCCATCACCTCCATACATTCTCAACCAAGCCTGGCTAGCTCAGTCGGTAGAGCATGAGATTCTTAATCTCAGGGTCGTGAGTTCGAGCCCCACGTTAGGCGGATGTTTTTTCTTTTCCTGTACCATTGTATGTGGAACACTGTCAACTTGCACCACCACAGCGCAAATGGCTGTCCTCACTTTCACAAAATACACTGCCATATCAGCAAAAACTCAGGACTGCATTGGCCGGGAATCGATTCCGGGCCTCACGCGTGGCAGGCGAGAATTCTACCACTGAACCACCAATGCTCCACAGATGCCTAATTTTACACTTACTCATGTACTTTAGTGTATAAAACAAAGCAGGAGTGTCAGGATGCCTTGCCTTGCCATCACCTCCAATTCTACGTAACCAAGCCCGACTAGCACAGTCGCTAGAGCATAAGACTATTAATCTTAGGGTCATGTATTTGAGCTCCATGTTGGCCAGTTGTTTTTTTCTCTTCCTGTACCATTGTATGTGGAACAGTGTATACTTGCATCACCACAGCGCAAATGGCTGTCCTCACTTTCACAAAATGCACTGCCCTATCAGCAAAAACTCAGGAATGTATTGACCGGGAATTGAACCTGGCCTCCCACGTGGCCGGCTAGATTTCTACCACTGAACCACCAATGATCCACAGATGCTTAATTTTAGACTTACTCATGTACTTTAGTGTACAAAACAAAGCAGGAGAGTCAGGATGCCTTGCTTTGCCATCACCACAACTCCTCGGTTACCAAGCATTGCTAACTCAGTCGGTAAAGCATGAGACTCTTAATCTCAGGGTCGTGGGTTCGAGCCCCACATTGGGCGGATGTTTTTTTTCTTTTCCTGTACCATTGTATGTGGAACACTGTCAACTTGCACCACCACAGCGCAAATGGCTGTCCTCACTTTCACAAAATGCACTGCCATATCAGCAAAAACTCAGGACTGCATTGGCCGGGAATCGAACCCGGGCCTCCCGCGTGGCAGGCGAGAATTCTACCACTGAACCACCAATGCTCCACATGTACTTAATTTTACACTTACTCGTGTACTTTAGTGTATGAAACAAAGCAGGAGTGTGAGGATGCCTTGCCTTGCCATCACCTCCATACATTCGCAACCAAGCCTGGCTAGCTCAGTTGGTAGAGCATGAGACTCTTAATCTCAGGGTCGTGGGTTCGATCCCCACGTTGGGCGGATGTTTTTTCTTTTCCTGTACCATTGTATGTGGAACACTGTATACTTGCACCACCACAGCGCAAACGGTTGTCCTCACTTTCACAAAATACACTGCCATATCAGCAAAAACTCAGGACTGCATTGGCCGGGAATCGATTCCGGGCCTCACACGTGGCAGGCGAGAATTCTACCACTGATCCACCAATACTCCACAGATGCCTAATTTTACACTTACTCCTGTACTTTAGTGTATGAAATAAAGCAGGAGTGTCAGGATGCCTTGCCATGCCATCACCTCCATGTATTCTCAACCAAGCCCGGCTTGCTCAGTCGGTAGAGCATGAGACTCTTAATCTCAGGGTCGTGGGTTCGAGCCACACATCGGGCGGATGTTTTTTTTCTTTTCCTGTACCATTGTATGTGGAACAATGTATTCTTGCACCACAACAGCGCAAATGGCTGTCCTCACTTTCACAAAATGCACTGCCCTATCAGCAAAAACTCAGGAAAGTATTGACCGGGAATTGAACCCGGCCTCCCACGTGGCCGGCTAGATTTCTACCACTGTACCACCAATGATCCACAGATGCTTAATTTTAGACTTACTCATGTACTTTAGTGTACAAAACAAAGCAGGAGAGTCAGGATGCCTTGCCTTGCCATCACCACAACTCCTCGGTTACCAAGCATTGCTAACTCAGTCGGTAAAGCATGAGACTCTTAATCTCAGGGTCGTGGGTTCGAGCCCCACATTGGGCGGATGTTTTTTTTTCTTTTCCTGTACCATTGTATGTGGAACACTGTCAACTTGCACCACCACAGCGCAAATGGCTGTCCTCACTTTCACAAAATGCACTGCCATATCAGCAAAAATTCAGGACTGCATTGGCCGGAAATCGAACCCGGGCCTCCCGCGTGGCAGGCGAGAATTCTACCAATGAATCACCAATGCTCCACAGATACTTAATTTTACACTTACTCGTGTACTTTAGTGTATGAAACAAAGCAGGAGTGTCAGGATGCCTTGCCTTGCCATCACCTCCATACATTCTCAACCAAGCCTGGCTAGCTCAGTCGGTAGAGCATGAGACTCTTAATATCAGGGTCGTGGGTTCGAGCCCCACATTGGGTGGATGTTTTTTTTCTTTTCCTGTACCATTGTATGTGGAACACTGTCAACTTGCCCCACCACAGCGCAAATGGCTGTCCTCACTTTTACAAAATACACTGCCATATCAGCAAAAACTCAGGACTGCATTGGCCGGGAATCAATTCCGGGCCTCACGCGTGGCAGGCGAGAATTCTACCACTGAACCACCAATGCTTCACAGATACTTAATTTTACACTCACTCGTGTACTTTAGTGTATGAAATAAAGCAGGAGTGTCAGGATGCCTTCCCTTTCCATCACCACAACTCCTCGGTTACCAAGCATTGCTAACTCAGTCGGTAAAGCATGAGACTCTTAATCTCAGGGTCGTGGGTTCGAGCCCCACATTGGGCGGATGTATTTTTTCTTTTCCTGTACCATTGTATGTGGAAGGGCTGTAACACACTGGCCGGTTTCTCCCGGATGGCAAAAAGCCGGACAAACTTTGTCCGGCTTTTTGCAATCCGGGAGAAACCGGCAGAGTCTGTCACACAGGACGGCTTTGAGCCGTGTGTAATGCTGTGCGCATGCGCAGCATCAGACACGGCTTGAGAAAAAAACGTTGTGTGTGAAAGCTCCCCTTCACACACACGGTTCATTGGCTGCAAAGACGGCCCGGCGGCCGCCCGGCCGCCGTACCTTCCAGTGGTGAGACCCGGCTGCAACCCGGCAGCCGGGCCAGGGCCGTGCAGTGTGAAGGGACCCTAGCCCTCACACTGTTAACTACAATGCCGGCATGGGAAAAAGCCGTCCGGCTTTTTCCCGGCCGGCAAAAGCCGGGTAGTGTGTTTCAGCACATACACTGTCAACTTGCACCACCACAGCGCAAATGGCTGTCCTCACTTTCACAAAATGCACTGCCATATCAGCAAAAATTCAGGACGGCATTGGCCGGAAATCGAACCCGGGCCTCCCGCGTGGCAGGCGAGAATTCTACCACTGAACCACCAATGCTCCACAGATACTTAATTTTACACTTACTCGTGTACTTTAGTGTATGAAACAAAGCAGGAGTGTCAGGATGCCTTGCCTTGCCATCACCTCCATACATTCTTAACCAAGCCTGGCTAGCTCAGTCGGTAGAGCATGAGATTCTTAATCTCAGGGTCGTGAGTTCGAGCCCCACGTTAGGCGGATGTTTTTTCTTTTCCTGTACCATTGTATGTGGAACACTGTCAACTTGCACCACCACAGCGCAAATGGCTGTCCTCACTTTCACAAAATACACTGCCATATCAGCAAAAACTCAGGACTGCATTGGCCGGGAATCGATTCCGGGCCTCACGCGTGGCAGGCGAGAATTCTACCACTGAACCACCAATGCTCCACAGATGCCTAATTTTACACTTACTCATGTACTTTAGTGTATAAAACAAAGCAGGAGTGTCAGGATGCCTTGCCTTGCCATCACCTCCAAGCCTACGTAACCAAGCCCGACTAGCACAGTCGCTAGAGCATAAGACTATTAATCTTAGGGTCATGTATTTGAGCTCCATGTTGGGCAGTTGTTTTTTTCTCTTCCTGTACCATTGTATGTGGAACAGTGTATACTTGCATCACCACAGCGCAAATGGCTGTCCTCACTTTCACAAAATGCACTGCCCTATCAGCAAAAACTCAGGAATGTATTGACCGGGAATTGAACCTGGCCTCCCACGTGGCCGGCTAGATTTCTACCACTGAACCACCAATGATCCACAGATGCTTAATTTTAGACTTACTCATGTACTTTAGTGTACAAAACAAAGCAGGAGAGTCAGGATGCCTTGCTTTGCCATCACCACAACTCCTCGGTTACCAAGCATTGCTAACTCAGTCGGTAAAGCATGAGACTCTTAATCTCAGGGTCGTGGGTTCGAGCCCCACATTGGGCGGATGTTTTTTTTCTTTTCCTGTACCATTGTATGTGGAACACTGTCAACTTGCACCACCACAGCGCAAATGGCTGTCCTCACTTTCACAAAATGCACTGCCATATCAGCAAAAACTCAGGACTGCATTGGCCGGGAATCGAACCCGGGCCTCCCGCGTGGCAGGCGAGAATTCTACCACTGAACCACCAATGCTCCACAGATACTTAATTTTACACTTACTCGTGTACTTTAGTGTATGAAATAAAGAAGGAGTGTCAGAATGCCTTGCCTTGCCATCACCTCCATGTATTCTCAACCAAGCCCGGCTAGCTCAGTCGGTAGAGCATGAGACTCTTAATCTAAGGGTCGTGGGTTCGAGCCCCACGTTTGGTGGATGTTTTTTCTTTTCCTGTACCATTGTATGTGGAACAATGTATTCTTGCACCACAACAGCGCAAATGGCTGTCCTCACTTTCACAAAATGCACTGCCCTATCAGCAAAAACTCAGGAAAGTATTGACCGGGAATTGAACCCGGCCTCCCACGTGGCCGGCTAGATTTCTACCACTGAACCACCAATGATCCACAGATGCTTAATTTTAGACTTACTCATGTACTTTAGTGTAC
This sequence comes from Pseudophryne corroboree, assembly GCF_028390025.1. Lineage (NCBI taxonomy): Eukaryota > Metazoa > Chordata > Amphibia > Anura > Myobatrachidae > Pseudophryne > Pseudophryne corroboree. The sequence continues at coordinate 441,541,072 of NC_086446.1, forward strand.
AAAACAAAGCAGGAGAGTCAGGATGCCTTGCCTTGCCATCACCACAACTCCTCGGTTACCAAGCATTGCTAACTCAGTCGGTAAAGCATGAGACTCTTAATCTCAGGGTCGTGGGTTCGAGCCCCACATTGGGCGGATGTTTTTTTTTCTTTTCCTGTACCATTGTATGTGGAACACTGTCAACTTGCACCACCACAGCGCAAATGGCTGTCCTCACTTTCACAAAATGCACTGCCATATCAGCAAAAATTCAGGACTGCATTGGCCGGAAATCGAACCCGGGCCTCCCGCGTGGCAGGCGAGAATTCTACCACTGAATCACCAATGCTCCACAGATACTTAATTTTACACTTACTCGTGTACTTTAGTGTATGAAACAAAGCAGGAGTGTCAGGATGCCTTGCCTTGCCATCACCTCCATACATTCTCAACCAAGCCTGGCTAGCTCAGTCGGCAGAGCATGAGACTCTTAATATCAGGGTCGTGGGTTCGAGCCCCACATTGGGTGGATGTTTTTTTTCTTTTCCTGTACCATTGTATGTGGAACACTGTCAACTTGCCCCACCACAGCGCAAATGGCTGTCCTCACTTTTACAAAATACACTGCCATATCAGCAAAAACTCAGGACTGCATTGGCCGGGAATCAATTCCGGGCCTCACGCGTGGCAGGCGAGAATTCTACCACTGAACCACCAATGCTTCACAGATACTTAATTTTACACTCACTCGTGTACTTTAGTGTATGAAATAAAGCAGGAGTGTCAGGATGCCTTCCCTTTCCATCACCACAACTCCTCGGTTACCAAGCATTGCTAACTCAGTCGGTAAAGCATGAGACTCTTAATCTCAGGGTCGTGGGTTCGAGCCCCACATTGGGCGGATGTATTTTTTCTTTTCCTGTACCATTGTATGTGGAAGGGCTGTAACACACTGGCCGGTTTCTCCCGGATGGCAAAAAGCCGGACAAACTTTGTCCGGCTTTTTGCAATCCGGGAGAAACCGGCAGAGTCTGTCACACAGGACGGCTTTGAGCCGTGTGTAATGCTGTGCGCATGCGCAGCATCAGACACGGCTTGAGAAAAAAACGTTGTGTGTGAAAGCTCCCCTTCACACACACGGTTCATTGGCTGCAAAGACGGCCCGGCGGCCGCCCGGCCGCCGTACCTTCCAGTGGTGAGACCCGGCTGCAACCCGGCAGCCGGGCCAGGGCCGTGCAGTGTGAAGGGACCCTAGCCCTCACACTGTTAACTACAATGCCGGCATGGGAAAAAGCCGTCCGGCTTTTTCCCGGCCGGCAAAAGCCGGGTAGTGTGTTTCAGCACATACACTGTCAACTTGCACCACCACAGCGCAAATGGCTGTCCTCACTTTCACAAAATACACTGCCATATCAGCAAAAACTCAGGACTGCATTAGCCGGGAATCGAACCCGGGCCTCCCGCGTGGCAGGCGAGAATTCTACCACTGAACCACCAATGCTCCACAGATACTTAATTTTACACTTACTCGTGTACTTTAGTGTATGAAACAAAGCAGGAGTGTCAGGATGCCTTGCCTTGCCATCACCTCCATACATTCTTAACCAAGCCTGGCTAGCTCAGTCGGTAGAGCATGAGATTCTTAATCTCAGGGTCGTGAGTTCGAGCCCCACGTTAGGCGGATGTTTTTTCTTTTCCTGTACCATTGTATGTGGAACACTGTCAACTTGCACCACCACAGCGCAAATGGCTGTCCTCACTTTCACAAAATACACTGCCATATCAGCAAAAACTCAGGACTGCATTGGCCGGGAATCGATTCCGGGCCTCACGCGTGGCAGGCGAGAATTCTACCACTGAACCACCAATGCTCCACAGATGCCTAATTTTACACTTACTCATGTACTTTAGTGTATAAAACAAAGCAGGAGTGTCAGGATGCCTTGCCTTGCCATCACCTCCAAGCCTACGTAACCAAGCCCGACTAGCACAGTCGCTAGAGCATAAGACTATTAATCTTAGGGTCATGTATTTGAGCTCCATGTTGGGCAGTTGTTTTTTTCTCTTCCTGTACCATTGTATGTGGAACAGTGTATACTTGCATCACCACAGCGCAAATGGCTGTCCTCACTTTCACAAAATGCACTGCCCTATCAGCAAAAACTCAGGAATGTATTGACCGGGAATTGAACCTGGCCTCCCACGTGGCCGGCTAGATTTCTACCACTGAACCACCAATGATCCACAGATGCTTAATTTTAGACTTACTCATGTACTTTAGTGTACAAAACAAAGCAGGAGAGTCAGGATGCCTTGCTTTGCCATCACCACAACTCCTCGGTTACCAAGCATTGCTAACTCAGTTGGTAAAGCATGAGACTCTTAATCTCAGGGTCGTGGGTTCGAGCCCCACATTGGGCGGATGTTTTTTTTCTTTTCCTGTACCATTGTATGTGGAACACTGTCAACTTGCACCACCACAGCGCAAATGGCTGTCCTCACTTTCACAAAATGCACTGCCATATCAGCAAAAACTCAGGACTGCATTGGCCGGGAATCGAACACGGGCCTCCCGCGTGGCAGGCGAGAATTCTACCACTGAATCACCAATGCTCCACAGGTACTTAATTTTACACTTACTCATGTACTTTAGTGTATGAAACAAAGCAGGAGTGTCAGGATGCCTTGCCTTGCCTTGCCATCACCTCCATACATTCGCAACCAAGCCTGGCTAGCTCAGTCGGTAGAGCTTGAGATTCTTAATCTCAGGGTCGTGAGTTCGAGCCCCTCGTTAGGCGGATGTTTTTTCTTATCCTGTACCATTGTATGTGGAACACTGTCAACTTGCACCACCACAGCGCAAATGGCTGTCCTCACTTTCACAAAATACACTGCCATATCAGCAAAAACTCAGGAGTGCATTGGCCGGGAATCGATTCCGGGCCTCACGCGTGGCAGGCGAGAATTCTACCACTGAACCACAGATGCCTAATTTTACACTTACTCATGTACTTTAGTGTATAAAACAAAGCAGGAGTGTCAGGATGCCTTGCCATCACCTCCAAGCCTACGTAACCAAGCCCGACTAGCACAGTCGCTAGAGCATAAGACTATTAATCTTAGGGTCATGTATTTGAGCTCCATGTTGGGCAGTTGTTTTTTTCTCTTCCTGTACCATTGTATGTGGAACAGTGTATACTTGCATCACCACAGCGCAAATGGCTGTCCTCACTTTCACAAAATGCACTGCCCTATCAGCAAAAACTCAGGAATGTATTGACCGGGATTTGAACCCAGCCTCCCACGTGGCCGGCTAGATTTCTACCACTGAACCACCAATGATCCACAGATGCTTAATTTTAGACTTACTCATGTACTTTAGTGTACAAAACAAAGTAGGAGAGTCAGGATGCCTTGCCTTGCCATCACCACAACTCCTCAGTTACCAAGCATTGCTAACTCAGTCGGTAAAGCATGAGGCTCTTAATCTCAGGGTCGTGGGTTCGAGCCCCACATTGGGCGGATGTTGTTTTTCTTTCCTGTACCATTGTATGTGGAACACTGTCAACTTGCACCACCACAGCGCAAATGGCTGTCCTCACTTTCACAAAATGCACTGCCATATCAGCAAAAACTCAGACTGCATTGGCCGGGAATCGAACCCGGGCCTCCCGCGTGGCAGGCGAGAATTCTACCACTGAACCACCAATGCTCCACAGATACTTAATTTTACACTTACTCGTGTACTTTAGTGTATGAAACAAAGCAGGAGTGTCAGGATGCCTTGCCTTGCCATCACCTCCATACGTTCTCAACCAAGCCTGGCTAGCTCAGTCGGTAGAGCATGAGACTCTTAATCTCAGGGTTGTGGGTTCGAGCCCCACGTTGGGCGGATGTTTTTTCTTTTCCTGTACCATTGTATGTGGAACACTGTATACTTGCACCACAACAGCGCAAATGGCTGTCCTCACTTTCACAAAATACACTGCCATATCAGGAAAAACTCAAGACTGCATTGGCCGGGAATCGATTCCGGGCCTCACGCGTGGCAGGCGAGAATTCTACCACTGAACCACCAATGCTCCACAGATGCCTTATTTTACACTTACTCATGTACTTTAGCGTATAAAACAAAGCAGGAGTGTCAGGATGCCTTGCCTTGCCATCACCTCCAAGCCTACGTAATCAAGCCCGACTAGCACAGTCGCTAGAGCATAAGACTATTAATCTTAGGGTCATGTATTTGAGCTCCATGTTGGGCAGTTGTTTTTTTCTCTTCCTGTACCATTGTATGTGGAACAGTGTATACTTGCATCACCACAGCGAAAATGGCTGTCCTCACTTTCAAAAAATGCACTGCCCTATCAGCAAAAACTCAGGAATGTATTGACCGGGAATTGAACCCGGCCTCCCACATGGCCGGCTAGATTTCTACCACTGAACCACCAATGATCCACAGATACTTAATTTTAGACTTACTCGTACTTTAGTGTACAAAACAAAGCAGGAGAGTCAGGATGCCTTGCCTTGCCATCACCACAACTCCTCGGTTACCAAGCATTGCTAACTCAGTCGGTAAAGCATGAGACTCTTAATCTCAGGGTCGTGGGTTCGAGCCCCACATTGGGCGGATGTTTTTTTTCTTTTCCTGTACCATTGTATGTGGAACACTGTCAACTTGCACCACCACAGCGCAAATGGCTGTCCTCACTTTCACAAAATGCACTGCCATATCAGCAAAAACTCAGGACTGCATTGGCCGGGAATCGAACCCATGACTCCCGCGTGGAAGGCGAGAATTCTACCACTGAACCACCAATGCTCCACAGGTACTTAATTTTACACTTACTCGTGTACTTTAGTGTATGAAACAAAGCAGGAGTGTCAGGATGCCTTGCCTTGCCTTGCCATCACCTCCATACATTCGCAACCAAGCCTGGCTAGCTCAGTCGGTAGAGCATGAGACTCTTAATCTCAGGGTCGAGGGTTCGAGCCCCACGTTGGGCGGATGTTTTTTCTTTTCCTGTACCATTGTATGTGGAACACTGTAAACTTGCACCACCACAGCGCAAATAGCTGTCCTCACTTTCACAAAATACACTGCCATATCAGCAAAAACTCAGGACTGCATTGGCCGGGAATCAATTCCGGGCCTCACGCGTGGCAGGCGAGAATTCTACCACTGAACCACCAATGCTCCACAGATGCCTAATTTTACACTTACTCATGTACTTTAGTGTATAAAACAAAGCAGGAGTGTCAGGATGCCTTGCCTTGCCATCACCTCCAAGCCTACGTAACCAAGCCTGACTAGCACAGTCGCTAGAGCATAAGACTATTAATCTTAGGGTCATGTATTTGAGCTCCATGTTGGGCAGTTGTTTTTTTCTCTTCCTGTACCATTGTATGTGGAACAGTGTATACTTGCATCACCACAGTGCAAATGGCTGTCCTCACTTTCACAAAATGCACTGCCCTATCAGCAAAAACTCAGGAATGTATTGACCGGGAATTGAACCCGGCCTCCCACGTGGCCGGCTAGATTTCTACCACTGAACCACCAATGATCCACAGATGCTTAATTTTAGACTTACTCATGTACTTTAGTGTACAAAACAAAGCAGGAGAGTCAGGATGCCTTGCCTTGCCATCACCACATCTCCTCAGTTACCAAGCATTGCTAACTCTGTCGGTAAAGCATGAGGCTCTTAATCTCAGGGTCGTGGGTTCGAGCCCCACATTGGGCGGATGTTTTTTTTCTTTTCCTGTACCATTGTATGTGGAACACTGTCAACTTGACCACGACAGCACAAATGGCTGTCCTCACTTTCACAAAATGCACTGCCATATCAGCAAAAACTCAGGACTGCATTGGCCGGGAATCGAACCCGGGCCTCCCACATGGCAGGCGAGAATTCTACCACTGAACCACCAATGCTCCACAGATACTTAATTTTACACTTACTCGTGTACTTTAGTGTATGAAACAAAGCAGGAGTGTCAGGATGCCTTGCCTTGCCATCACCTCCATACATTCTCAACCAAGCCTGGCTAGCTCAGTCGGTAGAGCATGAGACTCTTAATCTCAGGGTTGTGGGTTCGAGCCCCACGTTGGGCGGATGTTTTTTCTTTTCCTGTACCATTGTATGTGGAACACTGTATACTTGCACCACAACAGCGCAAATGGCTGTCCTCACTTTCACAAAATACACTGCCATAACAGGAAAAACTCAAGACTGCATTGGCCGGGAATCGATACCGGGCCTCACGCGTGGCAGGCGAGAATTCTACCACTGAACCACCAATGCTCCACAGATGCCTTATTTTACACTTACTCATGTACTTTAGTGTATAAAACAAAGCAGGAGTGTCAGGATGCCTTGCCTTGCCATCACCTCCAAGCCTAAGTAATCAAGCCCGACTAGCACAGTCGCTAGAGCATAAGACTATTAATCTTAGGGTCATGTATTTGAGCTCCATGTTGGGTAGTTGTTTTTTTCTCTTCCTGTACCATTGTATGTGGAATAGTGTATACTTGCATCACCACAGCGAAAATGGCTGTCCTCACTTTCACAAAATGCACTGCCCTCTCAGCAAAAACTCAGGAATGTATTGACCGGGAATTGAACCCGGCCTCCCACGTGGCCGGCTAGATTTCTACCACTGAACCACCAATGATCCACAGATACTTCATTTTAGACTTACTCATGTACTTTAGTGTACAAAACAAAGCAGGAGAGTCAGGATGCCTTGCCTTGCCATCACCACAGCTCCTTGGTTACCAAGCATTGCTAACTCAGTCGGTAAAGCATGAGACTCTTAATTTCAGGGTCGTGGGTTCGAGCCCCACATTGGGCGGATGTTTTTTTTCTTTTCCTGTACCATTGTATGTGGAACACTGTCAACTTGCACCACCACAGCGCAAATGGCTGTCCTCACTTTCACAAAATGCACTGCCATATCAGCAAAAACTTAGGCCTCCCGCGTGGAAGGCGAGAATTCTACCACTGAAACACCAATGCTCCACAGGTACTTAATTTTACACTTACTCGTGTACTTTAGTGTATGAAACAAAGCAGGAGTGTCAGGATGCCTTGCCTTGCCATCACCTCCATACGTTCTCAACCAAGCCTGGCTAGCTCAGTCGGTAGAGCATGAGACTCTTAATCTCAGGGTTGTGGGTTCGAGCCCCATGTTGGGCGGATGTTTTTTCTTTTCCTGTACCATTGTATGTGGAACACTGTCAACTTGCACCACCACAGCGCAAATGGCTGTCATCACTTTCACAAAATGCACTGCCATATCAGCAAAAACTCAGGACTGCATTGGCCGGGAATCGAACCCAGGACTCCCGCGTGGAAGGCGAGAATTCTACCACTGAACCACCAATGCTCCACAGGTACTTAATGTTACACTTACTCGTGTACTTTAGTGTATGAAACAAAGCAGGAGTGTCAGGATGCCTTGCCTTGCCTTGCCATCACCTCCATACATTCGCAACCAAGCCTGGCTAGCTCAGTCGGTAGAACATGAGACTCTTAATCTCAGGGTCGTGGGTTCGAGCCCCACGTTGGGCGGATGTTATTTCTTTTCCTGTACCATTGTATGTGGAACACTGTCAACTTGCACCACCACAGCGCAAACAGCTGTCCTCACTTTCACAAAATACACTGCCATATCAGCAAAAACTCAGGACTGCATTGGCCGGGAATTGATTCCGGGCCTCACGCGTGGCAGGCGAGAATTCTACCACTGAACCACCAATGCTCCACAGATGCCTAATTTTACACTTACTCATGTACTTTAGTGTATAAAACAAAGCAGGAGTGTCAGGATGCCTTGCCTTGCCATCACCTCCAAGCCTACGTAACCAAGCCCGACTAGCACAGTCGCTAGAGCATAAGACTATTAATCTTAGGGTCATGTATTTGAGCTCCATGTTGGGCAGTTGTTTTTTTCTCTTCCTGTACCATTGTATGTGGAACAGTGTATACTTGCATCACCACAGCGCAAATGGCTGTCCTCACTTTCACAAAATGCACTGCCCTATCAGCAAAAACTCAGGAATGTATTGACCGGGAATTGAACCTGGCCTCCCACGTGGCCGGCTAGATTTCTACCACTGAACCACCAATGATCCACAGATGCTTAATTTTAGACTTACTCATGTACTTTAGTGTACAAAACAAAGCAGGAGAGTCAGGATGCCTTGCTTTGCCATCACCACAACTCCTCGGTTACCAAGCATTGCTAACTCAGTTGGTAAAGCATGAGACTCTTAATCTCAGGGTCGTGGGTTCGAGCCCCACATTGGGCGGATGTTTTTTTTCTTTTCCTGTACCATTGTATGTGGAACACTGTCAACTTGCACCACCACAGCGCAAATGGCTGTCCTCACTTTCACAAAATGCACTGCCATATCAGCAAAAACTCAGGACTGCATTGGCCGGGAATCGAACACGGGCCTCCCGCGTGGCAGGCGAGAATTCTACCACTGAATCACCAATGCTCCACAGGTACTTAATTTTACACTTACTCATGTACTTTAGTGTATGAAACAAAGCAGGAGTGTCAGGATGCCTTGCCTTGCCTTGCCATCACCTCCATACATTCGCAACCAAGCCTGGCTAGCTCAGTCGGTAGAGCTTGAGATTCTTAATCTCAGGGTCGTGAGTTTGAGCCCCTCGTTAGGCGGATGTTTTTTCTTATCCTGTACCATTGTATGTGGAACACTGTCAACTTGCACCACCACAGCGCAAATGGCTGTCCTCACTTTCACAAAATACACTGCCATATCAGCAAAAACTCAGGAGTGCATTGGCCGGGAATCGATTCCGGGCCTCACGCGTGGCAGGCGAGAATTCTACCACTGAACCACAGATGCCTAATTTTACACTTACTCATGTACTTTAGTGTATAAAACAAAGCAGGAGTGTCAGGATGCCTTGCCATCACCTCCAAGCCTACGTAACCAAGCCCGACTAGCACAGTCGCTAGAGCATAAGACTATTAATCTTAGGGTCATGTATTTGAGCTCCATGTTGGGCAGTTGTTTTTTTCTCTTCCTGTACCATTGTATGTGGAACAGTGTATACTTGCATCACCACAGCGCAAATGGCTGTCCTCACTTTCACAAAATGCACTGCCCTATCAGCAAAAACTCAGGAATGTATTGACCGGGATTTGAACCCAGCCTCCCACGTGGCCGGCTAGATTTCTACCACTGAACCACCAATGATCCACAGATGCTTAATTTTAGACTTACTCATGTACTTTAGTGTACAAAACAAAGTAGGAGAGTCAGGATGCCTTGCCTTGCCATCACCACAACTCCTCAGTTACCAAGCATTGCTAACTCAGTCGGTAAAGCATGAGGCTCTTAATCTCAGGGTCGTGGGTTCGAGCCCCACATTGGGCGGATGTTGTTTTTCTTTTCCTGTACCATTGTATGTGGAACACTGTCAACTTGCACCACCACAGCGCAAATGGCTGTCCTCACTTTCACAAAATGCACTGCCATATCAGCAAAAACTCAGACTGCATTGGCCGGGAATCGAACCCGGGCCTCCCGCGTGGCAGGCGAGAATTCTACCACTGAACCACCAATGCTCCACAGATACTTAATTTTACACTTACTCGTGTACTTTAGTGTATGAAACAAAGCAGGAGTGTCAGGATGCCTTGCCTTGCCATCACCTCCATGCGTTCTCAACCAAGCCTGGCTAGCTCAGTCGGTAGAGCATAAGACTCTTAATCTCAGGGTTGTGGGTTCGAGCCCCACGTTGGGCGGATGTTTTTTCTTTTCCTGTACCATTGTATGAGGAACACTGTATACTTGCACCACAACAGCGCAAATGGCTGTCCTCACTTTCACAAAATACACTGCCATATCAGCAAAAACTCAGGACTGCATTGGCCGGGAATCGATTCCGGGCCTCACGCGTGGCAGGCGAGAATTCTACTATTGAACCACCAATGCTCCACAGATGCCTAATTTTACACTTACTCATGTACTTTAGTGTATAAAACAAAGCAGGAGTGTCAGGATGCCTTGCCTTGCCATCACCTCCAAGCCTACGTAACCAAGCCCGACTAGCACAGTCGCTAGAGCATAAGACTATTAATCTTAGGGTCATGTATTTGAGCTCCATGTTGGGCAGTTGTTTTTTTCTCTTCCTGTACCATTGTATGTGGAACAGTGTATACTTGCAATACCACAGCGCAAATGGCTGTCCTCACTTTCACAAAATGCACTGCCCTATCAGCAAAAACTCAGGAATGTATTGACCGGGAATTGAACCCGGCCTCCCACGTGGCCGGCTAGATTTCTACCACTGAACCACCAGTGATCCACAGATGCTTAATTTTAGACTTACTCATGTACTTTAGTGTACAAAACAGAGCAGGAGAGTCAGGATGCCTTGCCTTGCCATCACCAAAACTCCTCGGTTACCAAGCATTGCTAACTCAGTCGGTAAAGCATGAGACTCTTAATCTCAGGTTCGTAGGTTCGAGCCCCACATTGGGCGGATGTTTTTTTTCTTTTCCTGTACCATTGTATGTGGAACACTGTCAACTTGCACCACCACAGCGCAAATGGCTGTCCTCACTTTCACAAAATACACTGCCATATCAGCAAAAACTCAGGACTGCATTGGCCGGGAATCAAACCCGGGCCTCCCGCGTGGCAGGCAAGAATTCTACCACTGAACCACCAATGCTTCACAGATACTTAATTTTACACTTACTCATGTACTTTAGTGTATGAAACAAAGCAGGAGTGTCAGGATGCCTTGCCTTGCCATCACCTCCATACGTTCTCAACCAAGCCTGGCTAGCTCAGTCGGTAGAGCATGAGACTCTTAATCTCAGGGTTGTGGGTTCGAGCCCCACGTTGGGTGGATGTTTTTTCTTTTCCTGTACCATTGTATGTGGAACACTGTATACTTGCACCACAACAGCGCAAATGGCTGTCCTCACTTTCACAAAATACACTACCATATCAGGAAAAACTCAAGACTGCATTGGCCGGGAATCGATTCCGGGCCTCACGCGTGGCAGGCGAGAATTCTACCACTGAACCACCAATGCTCCACAGATGCCTTATTTTACACTTACTCATGTACTTTAGCGTATAAAACAAAGCAGGAGTGTCAGGATGCCTTGCCTTGCCATCACCTCCAAGCCTACGTAATCAAGCCCGACTAGCACAGTCGCTAGAGCATAAGACTATTAATCTTAGGATCATGTATTTGAGCTCCATGTTGGGCAGTTGTTTTTTTCTCTTCCTGTACCATTGTATGTGGAACAGTGTATACTTGCATCACCACAGCGAAAATGGCTGTCCTCACTTTCACAAAATGCACTGCCCTATCAGCAAAAACTCAGGAATGTATTGACCGGGAATTGAACCCGGCCTCCCACATGGCCGGCTAGATTTCTACCACTGAACCACCAATGATCCACAGATACTTAATTTTAGACTTACTCGTACTTTAGTGTACAAAACAAAGCAGGAGAGTCAGGATGCCTTGCCTTGCCATCACCACAACTCCTCGGTTACCAAGCATTGCTAACTCAGTCGGTAAAGCATGAGACTCTTAATCTCAGGGTCGTGGGTTCGAGCCCCACATTGGGCGGATGTTTTTTTTCTTTTCCTGTACCATTGTATGTGGAACACTGTCAACTTGCACCACCACAGCGCAAATGGCTGTCCTCACTTTCACAAAATGCACTGCCATATCAGCAAAAACTCAGGACTGCATTGGCCGGGAATCGAACCCATGACTCCCGCGTGGAAGGCGAGAATTCTACCACTGAACCACCAATGCTCCACAGGTACTTAATTTTACACTTACTCGTGTACTTTAGTGTATGAAACAAAGCAGGAGTGTCAGGATGCCTTGCCTTGCCTTGCCATCACCTCCATACATTCGCAACCAAGCCTGGCTAGCTCAGTCGGTAGAGCATGAGACTCTTAATCTCAGGGTCGAGGGTTCGAGCCCCACGTTGGGCGGATGTTTTTTCTTTTCCTGTACCATTGTATGTGGAACACTGTCAACTTGCACCACCACAGCGCAAATAGCTGTCCTCACTTTCACAAAATACACTGCCATATCAGCAAAAACTCAGGACTGCATTGGCCGGGAATCAATTCCGGGCCTCACGCGTGGCAGGCGAGAATTCTACCACTGAACCACCAATGCTCCACAGATGCCTAATTTTACACTTACTCATGTACTTTAGTGTATAAAACAAAGCAGGATTGTCAGGATGCCTTGCCTTGCCATCACCTCCAAGCCTACGTAACCAAGCCTGACTAGCACAGTCGCTAGAGCATAAGACTATTAATCTTAGGGTCATGTATTTGAGCTCCATGTTGGGCAGTTGTTTTTTTCTCTTCCTGTACCATTGTATGTGGAACAGTGTATACTTGCATCACCACAGTGCAAATGGCTGTCCTCACTTTCACAAAATGCACTGCCCTATCAGCAAAAACTCAGGAATGTATTGACCAGGAATTGAACCCGGCCTCCCACGTGGCCGGCTAGATTTCTACCACTGAACCACCAATGATCCACAGATGCTTAATTTTAGACTTACTCATGTACTTTAGTGTACAAAACAAAGCAGGAGAGTCAGGATGCCTTGCCTTGCCATCACCACATCTCCTCAGTTACCAAGCATTGCTAACTCAGTCGGTAAAGCATGAGGCTCTTAATCTCAGGGTCGTGGGTTCGAGCCCCACATTGGGCGGATGTTTTTTTTCTTTTCCTGTACCATTGTATGTGGAACACTGTCAACTTGACCACCACAGCACAAATGGCTGTCCTCACTTTCACAAAATGCACTGCCATATCAGCAAAAACTCAGGACTGCATTGGCCGGGAATCGAACCCGGGCCTCCCACATGGCAGGCGAGAATTCTACCACTGAACCACCAATGCTCCACAGATACTTAATTTTACACTTACTCGTGTACTTTAGTGTATGAAACAAAGCAGGAGTGTCAGGATGCCTTGCCTTGCCATCACCTCCATACATTCTCAACCAAGCCTGGCTAGCTCAGTCGGTAGAGCATGAGACTCTTAATCTCAGGGTTGTGGGTTCGAGCCCCACGTTGGGCGGATGTTTTTTCTTTTCCTGTACCATTGTATGTGGAACACTGTATACTTGCACCACAACAGCGCAAATGGCTGTCCTCACTTTCACAAAATACACTGCCATAACAGGAAAAACTCAAGACTGCATTGGCCGGGAATCGATACCGGGCCTCACGCGTGGCAGGCGAGAATTCTACCACTGAACCACCAATGCTCCACAGATGCCTTATTTTACACTTACTCATGTACTTTAGTGTATAAAACAAAGCAGGAGTGTCAGGATGCCTTGCCTTGCCATCACCTCCAAGCCTAAGTAATCAAGCCCGACTAGCACAGTCGCTAGAGCATAAGACTATTAATCTTAGGGTCATGTATTTGAGCTCCATGTTGGGTAGTTGTTTTTTTCTCTTCCTGTACCATTGTATGTGGAATAGTGTATACTTGCATCACCACAGCGAAAATGGCTGTCCTCACTTTCACAAAATGCACTGCCCTATCAGCAAAAACTCAGGAATGTATTGACCGGGAATTGAACCCGGCCTCCCACGTGGCCGGCTAGATTTCTACCACTGAACCACCAATGATCCACAGATACTTCATTTTAGACTTACTCATGTACTTTAGTGTACAAAACAAAGCAGGAGAGTCAGGATGCCTTGCCTTGCCATCACCACAGCTCCTTGGTTACCAAGCATTGCTAACTCAGTCGGTAAAGCATGAGACTCTTAATTTCAGGGTCGTGGGTTCGAGCCCCACATTGGGCGGATGTTTTTTTTCTTTTCCTGTACCATTGTATGTGGAACACTGTCAACTTGCACCACCACAGCGCAAATGGCTGTCCTCACTTTCACAAAATGCACTGCCATATCAGCAAAAACTTAGGCCTCCCGCGTGGAAGGCGAGAATTCTACCACTGAAACACCAATGCTCCACAGGTACTTAATTTTACACTTACTCGTGTACTTTAGTGTATGAAACAAAGCAGGAGTGTCAGGATGCCTTGCCTTGCCATCACCTCCATACGTTCTCAACCAAGCCTGGCTAGCTCAGTCGGTAGAGCATGAGACTCTTAATCTCAGGGTTGTGGGTTCGAGCCCCATGTTGGGCGGATGTTTTTTCTTTTCCTGTACCATTGTATGTGGAACACTGTCAACTTGCACCACCACAGCGCAAATGGCTGTCATCACTTTCACAAAATGCACTGCCATATCAGCAAAAACTCAGGACTGCATTGGCCGGGAATCGAACCCAGGACTCCCGCGTGGAAGGCGAGAATTCTACCACTGAACCACCAATGCTCCACAGGTACTTAATGTTACACTTACTCGTGTACTTTAGTGTATGAAACAAAGCAGGAGTGTCAGGATGCCTTGCCTTGCCTTGCCATCACCTCCATACATTCGCAACCAAGCCTGGCTAGCTCAGTCGGTAGAACATGAGACTCTTAATCTCAGGGTCGTGGGTTCGAGCCCCACGTTGGGCGGATGTTATTTCTTTTCCTGTACCATTGTATGTGGAACACTGTCAACTTGCACCACCACAGCGCAAACAGCTGTCCTCACTTTCACAAAATACACTGCCATATCAGCAAAAACTCAGGACTGCATTGGCCGGGAATCGATTCCGGGCCTCACGCGTGGCAGGCGAGAATTCTACCACTGAACCACCAATGCTCCACAGATGCCTAATTTTACACTTACTCATGTACTTTAGTGTATAAAACAAAGCAGGAGTGTCAGGATGCCTTGCCTTGCCATCACCTCCAAGCCTACGTAACCAAGCCCGACTAGCACAGTCGCTAGAGCATAAGACTATTAATCTTAGGGTCATGTATTTGAGCTCCATGTTGGGCAGTTGTTTTTTTCTCTTCCTGTACCATTGTATGTGGAACAGTGTATACTTGCATCACCACAGCGCAAATGGCTGTCCTCACTTTCACAAAATGCACTGCCCTATCAGCAAAAACTCAGGAATGTATTGACCGGGAATTGAACCTGGCCTCCCACGTGGCCGGCTAGATTTCTACCACTGAACCACCAATGATTCACAGATGCTTAATTTTAGACTTACTCATGTACTTTAGTGTACAAAACAAAGCAGGAGAGTCAGGATGCCTTGCTTTGCCATCACCACAACTCCTCGGTTACCAAGCATTGCTAACTCAGTTGGTAAAGCATGAGACTCTTAATCTCAGGGTCGTGGGTTCGAGCCCCACATTGGGCGGATGTTTTTTTTCTTTTCCTGTACCATTGTATGTGGAACACTGTCAACTTGCACCACCACAGCGCAAATGGCTGTCCTCACTTTCACAAAATGCACTGCCATATCAGCAAAAACTCAGGACTGCATTGGCCGGGAATCGAACACGGGCCTCCCGCGTGGCAGGCGAGAATTCTACCACTGAATCACCAATGCTCCACAGGTACTTAATTTTACACTTACTCATGTACTTTAGTGTATGAAACAAAGCAGGAGTGTCAGGATGCCTTGCCTTGCCTTGCCATCACCTCCATACATTCGCAACCAAGCCTGGCTAGCTCAGTCGGTAGAGCTTGAGATTCTTAATCTCAGGGTCGTGAGTTCGAGCCCCTCGTTAGGCGGATGTTTTTTCTTATCCTGTACCATTGTATGTGGAACACTGTCAACTTGCACCACCACAGCGCAAATGGCTGTCCTCACTTTCACAAAATACACTGCCATATCAGCAAAAACTCAGGAGTGCATTGGCCGGGAATCGATTCCGGGCCTCACGCGTGGCAGGCGAGAATTCTACCACTGAACCACAGATGCCTAATTTTACACTTACTCATGTACTTTAGTGTATAAAACAAAGCAGGAGTGTCAGGATGCCTTGCCATCACCTCCAAGCCTACGTAACCAAGCCCGACTAGCACAGTCGCTAGAGCATAAGACTATTAATCTTAGGGTCATGTATTTGAGCTCCATGTTGGGCAGTTGTTTTTTTCTCTTCCTGTACCATTGTATGTGGAACAGTGTATACTTGCATCACCACAGCGCAAATGGCTGTCCTCACTTTCACAAAATGCACTGCCCTATCAGCAAAAACTCAGGAATGTATTGACCGGGATTTGAACCCAGCCTCCCACGTGGCCGGCTAGATTTCTACCACTGAACCACCAATGATCCACAGATGCTTAATTTTAGACTTACTCATGTACTTTAGTGTACAAAACAAAGTAGGAGAGTCAGGATGCCTTGCCTTGCCATCACCACAACTCCTCAGTTACCAAGCATTGCTAACTCAGTCGGTAAAGCATGAGGCTCTTAATCTCAGGGTCGTGGGTTCGAGCCCCACATTGGGCGGATGTTGTTTTTCTTTTCCTGTACCATTGTATGTGGAACACTGTCAACTTGCACCACCACAGCGCAAATGGCTGTCCTCACTTTCACAAAATGCACTGCCATATCAGCAAAAACTCAGACTGCATTGGCCGGGAATCGAACCAGGGCCTCCCGCGTGGCAGGCGAGAATTCTACCACTGAACCACCAATGCTCCACAGATACTTAATTTTACACTTACTCGTGTACTTTAGTGTATGAAACAAAGCAGGAGTGTCAGGATGCCTTGCCTTGCCATCACCTCCATACGTTCTCAACCAAGCCTGGCTAGCTCAGTCGGTAGAGCATGAGACTCTTAATCTCAGGGTTGTGGGTTCGAGCCCCACGTTGGGCGGATGTTTTTTCTTTTCCTGTACCATTGTATGTGGAACACTGTATACTTGCACCACAACAGCGCAAATGGCTGTCCTCACTTTCACAAAATACACTGCCATATCAGGAAAAACTCAAGACTGCATTGGCCGGGAATCGATTCCGGGCCTCACGCGTGGCAGGCGAGAATTCTACCACTGAACCACCAATGCTCCACAGATGCCTTATTTTACACTTACTCATGTACTTTAGCGTATAAAACAAAGCAGGAGTGTCAGGATGCCTTGCCTTGCCATCACCTCCAAGCCTACGTAATCAAGCCCGACTAGCACAGTCGCTAGAGCATAAGACTATTAATCTTAGGGTCATGTATTTGAGCTCCATGTTGGGCAGTTGTTTTTTTCTCTTCCTGTACCATTGTATGTGGAACAGTGTATACTTGCATCACCACAGCGAAAATGGCTGTCCTCACTTTCACAAAATGCACTGCCCTATCAGCAAAAACTCAGGAATGTATTGACCGGGAATTGAACCCGGCCTCCCACATGGCCGGCTAGATTTCTACCACTGAACCACCAATGATCCACAGATACTTAATTTTAGACTTACTCGTACTTTAGTGTACAAAACAAAGCAGGAGAGTCAGGATGCCTTGCCTTGCCATCACCACAACTCCTCGGTTACCAAGCATTGCTAACTCAGTCGGTAAAGCATGAGACTCTTAATCTCAGGGTCGTGGGTTCGAGCCCCACATTGGGCGGATGTTTTTTTTCTTTTCCTGTACCATTGTATGTGGAACACTGTCAACTTGCACCACCACAGCGCAAATGGCTGTCCTCACTTTCACAAAATGCACTGCCATATCAGCAAAAACTCAGGACTGCATTGGCCGGGAATCGAACCCATGACTCCCGCGTGGAAGGCGAGAATTCTACCACTGAACCACCAATGCTCCACAGGTACTTAATTTTACACTTACTCGTGTACTTTAGTGTATGAAACAAAGCAGGAGTGTCAGGATGCCTTGCCTTGCCTTGCCATCACCTCCATACATTCGCAACCAAGCCTGGCTAGCTCAGTCGGTAGAGCATGAGACTCTTAAACTCAGGGTCGAGGGTTCGAGCCCCACGTTGGGCGGATGTTTTTTCTTTTCCTGTACCATTGTATGTGGAACACTGTCAACTTGCACCACCACAGCGCAAATAGCTGTCCTCACTTTCACAAAATACACTGCCATATCAGCAAAAACTCAGGACTGCATTGGCCGGGAATCAATTCCGGGCCTCACGCGTGGCAGGCGAGAATTCTACCACTGAACCACCAATGCTCCACAGATGCCTAATTTTACACTTACTCATGTACTTTAGTGTATAAAACAAAGCAGGAGTGTCAGGATGCCTTGCCTTGCCATCACCTCCAAGCCTACGTAACCAAGCCTGACTAGCACAGTCGCTAGAGCATAAGACTATTAATCTTAGGGTCATGTATTTGAGCTCCATGTTGGGCAGTTGTTTTTTTCTCTTCCTGTACCATTGTATGTGGAACAGTGTATACTTGCATCACCACAGTGCAAATGGCTGTCCTCACTTTCACAAAATGCACTGCCCTATCAGCAAAAACTCAGGAATGTATTGACCGGGAATTGAACCCGGCCTCCCACGTGGCCGGCTAGATTTCTACCACTGAACCACCAATGATCCACAGATGCTTAATTTTAGACTTACTCATGTACTTTAGTGTACAAAACAAAGCAGGAGAGTCAGGATGCCTTGCCTTGCCATCACCACATCTCCTCAGTTACCAAGCATTGCTAACTCAGTCGGTAAAGCATGAGGCTCTTAATCTCAGGGTCGTGGGTTCGAGCCCCACATTGGGCGGATGTTTTTTTTCTTTTCCTGTACCATTGTATGTGGAACACTGTCAACTTGACCACCACAGCACAAATGGCTGTCCTCACTTTCACAAAATGCACTGCCATATCAGCAAAAACTCAGGACTGCATTGGCCGGGAATCGAACCCGGGCCTCCCACATGGCAGGCGAGAATTCTACCACTGAACCACCAATGCTCCACAGATACTTAATTTTACACTTACTCGTGTACTTTAGTGTATGAAACAAAGCAGGAGTGTCAGGATGCCTTGCCTTGCCATCACCTCCATACATTCTCAACCAAGCCTGGCTAGCTCAGTCGGTAGAGCATGAGACTCTTAATCTCAGGGTTGTGGGTTCGAGCCCCACGTTGGGCAGATGTTTTTTCTTTTCCTGTACCATTGTATGTGGAACACTGTATACTTGCACCACAACAGCGCAAATGGCTGTCCTCACTTTCACAAAATACACTGCCATAACAGGAAAAACTCAAGACTGCATTGGCCGGGAATCGATACCGGGCCTCACGCGTGGCAGGCGAGAATTCTACCACTGAACCACCAATGCTCCACAGATGCCTTATTTTACACTTACTCATGTACTTTAGTGTATAAAACAAAGCAGGAGTGTCAGGATGCCTTGCCTTGCCATCACCTCCAAGCCTAAGTAATCAAGCCCGACTAGCACAGTCGCTAGAGCATAAGACTATTAATCTTAGGGTCATGTATTTGAGCTCCATGTTGGGTAGTTGTTTTTTTCTCTTCCTGTACCATTGTATGTGGAATAGTGTATACTTGCATCACCACAGCGAAAATGGCTGTCCTCACTTTCACAAAATGCACTGCCCTATCAGCAAAAACTCAGGAATGTATTGACCGGGAATTGAACCCGGCCTCCCACGTGGCCGGCTAGATTTCTACCACTGAACCACCAATGATCCACAGATACTTCATTTTAGACTTACTCATGTACTTTAGTGTACAAAACAAAGCAGGAGAGTCAGGATGCCTTGCCTTGCCATCACCACAGCTCCTTGGTTACCAAGCATTGCTAACTCAGTCGGTAAAGCATGAGACTCTTAATCTCAGGGTCGTGGGTTCGAGCCCCACATTGGGCGGATGTTTTTTTTCTTTTCCTGTACCATTGTATGTGGAACACTGTCAACTTGCACCACCACAGCGCAAATGGCTGTCCTCACTTTCACAAAATGCACTGCCATATCAGCAAAAACTTAGGCCTCCCGCGTGGAAGGCGAGAATTCTACCACTGAAACACCAATGCTCCACAGGTACTTAATTTTACACTTACTCGTGTACTTTAGTGTATGAAACAAAGCAGGAGTGTCAGGATTCCTTGCCTTGCCATCACCTCCATACGTTCTCAACCAAGCCTGGCTAGCTCAGTCGGTAGAGCATGAGACTCTTAATCTCAGGGTTGTGGGTTCGAGCCCCATGTTGGGCGGATGTTTTTTCTTTTCCTGTACCATTGTATGTGGAACACTGTCAACTTGCACCACCACAGCGCAAATGGCTGTCATCACTTTCACAAAATGCACTGCCATATCAGCAAAAACTCAGGACTGCATTGGCCGGGAATCGAACCCAGGACTCCCGCGTGGAAGGCGAGAATTCTACCACTGAACCACCAATGCTCCACAGGTACTTAATGTTACACTTACTCGTGTACTTTAGTGTATGAAACAAAGCAGGAGTGTCAGGATGCCTTGCCTTGCCTTGCCATCACCTCCAATGATTCGCAACCAAGCCTGGCTAGCTCAGTCGGTAGAACATGAGACTCTTAATCTCAGGGTCGTGGGTTCGAGCCCCACGTTGGGCGGATGTTATTTCTTTTCCTGTACCATTGTATGTGGAACACTGTCAACTTGCACCACCACAGCGCAAACAGCTGTCCTCACTTTCACAAAATACACTGCCATATCAGCAAAAACTCAGGACTGCATTGGCCGGGAATCGATTCCGGGCCTCACGCGTGGCAGGCGAGAATTCTACCACTGAACCACCAATGCTCCACAGATGCCTAATTTTACACTTACTCATGTACTTTAGTGTATAAAACAAAGCAGGAGTGTCAGGATGCCTTGCCTTGCCATCACCTCCAAGCCTACGTAACCAAGCCCGACTAGCACAGTCGCTAGAGCATAAGACTATTAATCTTTGGGTCATGTATTTGAGCTCCATGTTGGGCAGTTGTTTTTTTCTCTTCCTGTACCATTGTATGTGGAACAGTGTATACTTGCATCACCACAGTGCAAATGGCTGTCCTCACTTTCACAAAATGCACTGCCCTATCAGCAAAAACTCAGGAATGTATTGACCGGGAATTGAACCCGGCCTCCCACGTGGCCGGCTAGATTTCTACCACTGAACCACCAATGATCCACAGATGCTTAATTTTAGACTTACTCATGTACTTTAGTGTACAAAACAAAGCAGGAGAGTCAGGATGCCTTGCCTTGCCATCACCACATCTCCTCAGTTACCAAGCATTGCTAACTCAGTCGGTAAAGCATGAGTCTCTTAATCTCAGGGTCGTGGGTTCGAGCCCCACATTGGGCGGATGTTTTTTTTCTTTTCCTGTACCATTGTATGTGGAACACTGTCAACTTGACCACCACAGCGCAAATGGCTGTCCTCACTTTCACAAAATGCACTGCCATATCAGCAAAAACTCAGGACTGCATTGGCCGGGAATCGAACCCGGGCCTCCCGCGTGGCAGGCGAGAATTCTACCACTGAACCACCAATGCTCCACAGATACTTAATTTTACACTTACTCGTGTACTTTAGTGTATGAAACAAAGCAGGAGTGTCAGGATGCCTTGCCTTGCCATCACCTCCATACATTCTCAACCAAGCCTGGCTAGCTCAGTCAGTAGAGCATGAGACTCTTAATCTCAGGGTCGTGGGTTCGAGCCCCACGTTGGGCGGATGTTTTTTCTTTTCCTGTACCATTGTATGTGGAACACTGTATACTTGCACCACAACAGCGCAAATGGCTGTCCTCACTTTCACAAAATACACTGCCATAACAGGAAAAACTCAAGACTGCATTGGCCGGGAATCGATTCCGGGCCTCACGCGTGGCAGGCGAGAATTCTACCACTGAACCACCAATGCTCCACAGATGCCTTATTTTACACTTACTCATGTACTTTAGTGTATAAAACAAAGCAGGAGTGTCAGGATGCCTTGCCTTGCCATCACCTCCAAGCCTACGTAACCAAGCCCGACTAGCACAGTCGCTAGAGCATAAGACTATTAATCTTTGGGTCATGTATTTGAGCTCCATGTTGGGCAGTTGTTTTTTTCTATTCCTGTACCATTGTATGTGGAATAGTGTATACTTGCATCACCACAGCGCAAATGGCTGTCCTCACTTTCACAAAATGCACTGCCCTATCAGCAAAAACTCAGGAATGTATTGACCGGGAATTGAACCCGGCCTCCCACGTGGCCGGCTAGATTTCTACCACTGAACCACCAATGATCCACAGATACTTCATTTTAGACTTACTCATGTACTTTAGTGTACAAAACAAAGCAGGAGAGTCAGGATGCCTTGCCTTGCCATCACCACAGCTCCTCGGTTACCAAGCATTGCTAACTCAGTCGGTAAAGCATGAAACTCTTAATCTCAGGGTCGTGGGTTCGAGCCCCACATTGGGCGGATGTTTTTTTTCTTTTCCTGTACCATTGTATGTGGAACACTGTCAACTTGCACCACCACAGCGCAAATGGCTGTCCTCACTTTCACAAAATGCACTGCCATATCAGCAAAAACTCAGGCCTCCCGCGTGGAAGGCGAGAATTCTACCACTGAAACACCAATGCTCCACAGGTACTTAATTTTACACTTACTTGTGTACTTTAGTGTATGAAACAAAGCAGGAGTGTCAGGATGCCTTGCCTTGCCTTGCCATCACCTCCAAACATTTGCAACCAAGCCTGGCTAGCTCAGTCGGTAGAGCATGAGACTCTTAATCTCAGGGTCGTGGGTTCGAGCCCCACGTTGGGCGGATGTTTTTTCTTTTCCTGTACCATTGTATGTGGAACACTGTCAACTTGCACCACCACAGCGCAAATGGCTGTCCTCACTTTCACAAAATGCACTGCCATATCAGCAAAAACTCAGGACTGCATTGGCCGGGAATCGAACCCAGGACTCCCGCGTGGAAGGCGAGAATTCTACCACTGAACCACCAATGCTCCACAGGTACTTAATTTTCCACTTACTCGTGTACTTTAGTGTATGAAACAAAGCAGGAGTGTCAGGATGCCTTGCCTTGCCTTGCCATCACCTCCATACATTCGCAACCAAGCCTGGCTAGCTCAGTCGGTAGAGCATGAGACTCTTAATCTCAGGGTCGTGGGTTCGAGCCCCACTTTGGGCGGATGTTTTTTCTTTTCCTGTACCATTGTATGTGGAACACTGTATACTTGCACCACAACAGCGCAAATGGCTGTCCTCACTTTCACAAAATACACTGCCATAACAGGAAAAACTCAAGACTGCATTGGCCGGGAATCGATTCCGGGCCTCACGCGTGGCAGGCGAGAATTCTACCACTGAACCACCAATGCTCCACAGATGCCTTATTTTACACTTACTCATGTACTTTAGTGTATAAAACAAAGCAGGAGTGTCAGGATGCCTTGCCTTGCCATCACCTCCAAGCCTACGTAATCAAGCCCGACTAGCACAGTCGCTAGAGCATAAGACTATTAATCTTAGGGTCATGTATTTGAGCTCCATGTTGGGTAGTTGTTTTTTTCTCTTCCTGTACCATTGTATGTGGAATAGTGTATACTTGCATCACCACAGCGCAAATGGCTGTCCTCACTTTCACAAAATGCACTGCCCTATCAGCAAAAACTCAGGAATGTATTGACCGGGAATTGAACCCGGCCTCCCACGTGGCCGGCTAGATTTCTACCACTGAACCACCAATGATCCACAGATACTTCATTTTAGACTTACTCATGTACTTTAGTGTACAAAACAAAGCAGGAGAGTCAGGATGCCTTGCCTTGCCATCACCACAGCTCCTCGGTTACCAAGCATTGCTAACTCAGTCGGTAAAGCATGAGACTCTTAATCTCAGGGTCGTGGGTCCGAGCCCCACATTGGGCGGATGTTTTTTTTCTTTTCCTGTACCATTGTATGTGGAACACTGTCAACTTGCACCACCACAGCGCAAATGGCTGTCCTCACTTTCACAAAATGCACTGCCATATCAGCAAAAACTCAGGACTGCATTGGCCGGGAATCGAACCCAGGACTCCCGCGTGGAAGGCGAGAATTCTACCACTGAACCACCAATGCTCCACAGGTACTTAATTTTATACTTACTCGTGTACTTTAGTGTATGAAACAAAGCAGGAGTGTCAGGATGCCTTGCCTTGCCTTGCCATCACCTCCATACATTCGCAACAAAGCCTGGCTAGCTCAGTCGGTAGAGCATGAGACTCTTAATCTCAGGGTTGTGGGTTCGAGCCCCACGTTGGGTGGATGTTTTTTCTTTTCCTGTACCATTGTATGTGGAACACTGTCAACTTGCACCACCACAGCGCAAATAGCTGTCCTCACTTTCACAAAATACACTGCCATATCAGCAAAAACTCAGGACTGCATTGGCCGGGAATCGATTCCGGGCTTCCCGCGTGGCAGGCGAGAATTCTACCACTGAACCACCAATGCTCCACAGATACTTAATTTTACACTTACTCGTGTACTTTAGTTTATGAAACAAAGCAGGAGTGTCAGGATACCTTGCCTTGCCATCACCACAACTCCTCGGTTACCAAGCATTGCTAACTCAGTCGGTAAAGCATAAGACTCTTAATCTCAGGGTCGTGGGTTCGAGCCCCACATTGGGCGGATGTTTTTTTTCTTTTCCTGTACCATTGTATGTGGAACACTGTATACTTGCACCACCACAGCGCAAATGGCTGTCCTCACTTTCACAAAATACACTGCCATATCAGCAAAAACTCAGGACTGCATTGGCCGGGAATCGATTCCGGGCCTCACGCGTGGCAGGCGAGAATTCTACTACTGAACCACCAATGCTCCACAGATGCCTAATTTTACACTTACTCATGTACTTTAGTGTATAAAACAAAGCAGGAGTG
This sequence comes from Pseudophryne corroboree, assembly GCF_028390025.1. Classification (NCBI taxonomy): domain Eukaryota; kingdom Metazoa; phylum Chordata; class Amphibia; order Anura; family Myobatrachidae; genus Pseudophryne; species Pseudophryne corroboree. The sequence goes on from NC_086446.1 coordinate 441,565,850, forward strand.
TCAGGATGCCTTGCCTTGCCATCGCCTCCAAGCCTACGTAACCAAGCCCGACTAGCACAGTCGCAAGAGCATAAGACTATTAATCTTAGGGTCATGTATTTGAGCTCCATGTTGGGCAGTTGTTTTTTTCTCTTCCTGTACCATTGTATTTGGAACAGTGTATACTTGCATCACCACAGCGCAAATGGCTGTCCTCACTTTCACAAAATGCACTGCCCTATCAGCAAAAACTCAGGAATGTATTGACCGGGAATTGAACCCGGCCTCCCACGTGGCCGGCTAGATTTCTACCACTGAACCACCAATGATCCACAGATGCTTAATTTTAGACTTACTCATGTACTTTAGTGTACAAAACAAAGCAGGAGAGTCAGGATGCCTTGCCATCACCACAACGCCTCGGTTACCAAGCATTGCTAACTCAGTCGGTAAAGCATGAGACTCTTAATCTCAGGGTCGTGGGTTCGAGCCCCACATTGGGCGGATGTTTTTTTTTCTTTTCCTGTACCATTGTATGTGGAACACTGTCAACTTGCACCACCACAGCGCAAATGGCTGTCCTCACTTTCACAAAATGCACTGCCATATCAGCAAAAACTCAGGACTGCATTGGCCGGGAATCGAACCTGGGCCTCCCGCGTGGCAGGCGAGAATTCTACCACTGAACCACCAATGCTCCACAGATACTTAATTTTACACTTACTCGTGTACTTTAGTGTATGAAACAAAGCAGGAGTGTCAGGATGCCTTGGCTTGCCATCACCTCCATACATTCTCAACCAAGACTGGCTAGCTCAGTCGGTAGAGCATGAGACTCTTAATCTCAGGGTCGTGGGTTCGAGCCCCACGTTGGGCGGATGTTTTTTCTTTTCCTGTACCATTGTATGTGGAACACTGTATACTTGCACCACAACAGCGCAAATGGCTGTCCTCACTTTCACAAAATACACTGCCATATCAGGAAAAACTCAAGACTGCATTGGCCGGGAATCGATTCCGGGCCTCACGCGTGGCAGGCGAGAATTCTACCACTGAACCACCAATGCTCCACAGATGCCTTATTTTACACTTACTCATGTACTTTAGTGTATAAAACAAAGCAGGAGTGTCAGGATGCCTTGCCTTGCCATCACCTCCAAGCCTACGTAATCAAGCCCGACTAGCACAGTCGCTAGAGCATAAGACTATTAATCTTAGGGTCATGTATTTGAGCTCCATGTTGGGCAGTTGTTTTTTTCTCTTCCTGTACCATTGTATGTGGAACAGTGTATACTTGCATCACCAAAGCGCAAATGGCTGTCCTCACTTTCACAAAATGCACTGCCCTATCAGCAAAAACTCAGGAATGTATTGACCGGGAATTGAACCCGGCCTCCCACGTGGCCGGCTAGATTTCTACCACTGAACCACCAATGATCCACAGATGCTTAATTTTAGACTTACTCATGTACTTTAGTGTACAAAACAAAGCAGGAGAGTCAGGATGCCTTGCCTTGCCATCACCACAACTCCTCGGTTACCAAGCATTGCTAACTCAGTCGGTAAAGCATGAGACTCTTAATCTCAGGGTCGTGGGTTCGAACCCCACATTGGGTGGATGTTTTTTTTCTTTTCCTGTACCATTGTATGTGGAACACTGTCAACTTGCACCACCACAGCGCAAATGGCTGTCCTCACTTTCACAAAATGCACTGCCATATCAGCAAAAACTCAGGACTGCATTGGCCGGGAATCGAACCCAGGCCTCCCGCGTGGCAGGCGAGAATTCTACCTCTGAACCACCAATGCTCCACAGATACTTAATTTTACACTTAGTCGTGTACTTTAGTTTATGAAACAAAGCAGGAGTGTCAGAATGCCTTGCCTTGCCATCACCTCCTTACATTCTCAACCAAGCCTGGCTAGCTCAGTCGGTAGAGCATGAGACTCTTAATCTCAGGTTCGTGGGTTCGAGCCCCACGTTGGGCGGATGTTTTTTCTTTTCCTGTACCATTGTATGTGGAACACTGTATACTTGCACCACCACAGCGCAAATGGCTGTCCTCACTTTCACAAAATATACTGCCATATCAGCAAAAACTCAGGACTGCATTGGCCGGGAATCGATTCCGGGCCTCACGTGTGGCAGGCGAGAATTCTACTACTGAACCACCAATGCTCCACAGATGCCTAATTTTACACTTACTCATGTACTTTAGTGTATAAAACAAAGCAGGAGTGTCAGGATGCCTTGCCTTGCCTTCACCTCCAAGCCTACGTAACCAAGATCGACTAGCACAGTCGCTAGAGCATAAGACTATTAATCTTAGGGTCATGTATTTGAGCTCCATGTTGGGCAGTTGTTTTTTTCTCTTCCTGTACCATTGTATGTGGAACAGTGTATACTTGCATCACCACAGCGCAAATGGCTGTCCTCACTTTCACAAAATGCACTGCCCTATCAGCAAAAACTCAGGAATGTATTGACCGGGAATTGAACCCGGCCTCCCACGTGGCCGGCTAGATTTCTACCACTGAACCACCAATGATCCACAGATGCTTAATTTTAGACTTACTCATGTACTTTAGTGTACAAAACAAAGCAGGAGAGTCAGGATGCCTTGCCTTGCCATCACCACAACTCCTCGGTTATCAAGCATTGCTAACTCAGTTGGTAAAGCATGAGGCTTTTAATCTCAGGGTCGTGGGTTCGAGCCCCACATTGGGCGGATGTTTTTTTTCTTTTCCTGTACCATTGTATGTGGAACACTGTCAACTTGCACCACCACAGCGCAAATGGCTGTCCTCACTTTCACAAAATGCACTGCCATATCAGCAAAAACTCAGGACTGCATTGGCCGGGAATCGAACCCGGGCCTCCCGCGTGGCAGGCGAGAATTCTACCACTGAACCACCAATGCTCCACAGACACTTAATTTTACACTTACTCGTGTACTTTAGTGTATGAAACAAAGCAGGAGTGTCAGGATGCCTTGCCTTGCCATCACCTCCATACATTCTCAACCAAGCCTGGCTAGCTCAGTCGGTAGAGCATGAGACTCTTAATCTCAGGGTCGTGGGTTCGAGCCCCACGTTGGGCGGATGTTTTTTCTTTTCCTGTACCATTGTATGTGGAACACTGTATACTTGCACCACAACAGCGCAAATGGCTGTCCTCACTTTCACAAAATACACTGCCATATCAGGAAAAACTCAAGACTGCATTGGCCGGGAATCGATTCCGGGCCTCACGTGTGGCAGGCGAGAATTCTACCACTGAACCACCAATGCTCCACAGATGCCTTATTTTACACTTACTCATGTACTTTAGTGTATAAAACAAAGCAGGAGTGTCAGGATGCCTTGCCTTGCCATCACCTCCAAGCCTACGTAACCAAGCCCGACTAGCACAGTCGCTAGAGCATAAGACTATTAATCTTAGGGTCATGTATTTGAGCTCCATGTTGGGCAGTTGTTTTTTTCTCTTCCTGTACCATTGTATGTGGAACAGTGTATACTTGCATCACCACAGCGCAAATGGCTGTCCTCACTTTCACAAAATGCACTGCCCTATCAGCAAAAACTCAGGAATGTATTGACCGGGACTTGAACCCGGCCTCCCACGTGGCCGGCTAGATTTCTACCACTGAACCACCAATGATCCACATATGCTTAATTTTAGACTTACTCATGTACTTTAGTGTACAAAACAAAGCAGTAGAGTCAGGATGCCTTGCCTTGCCATCACCACAACTCCTCGGTTACCAAGCATTGCTAACTCAGTCGGTAAAGCATAAGACTCTTAATCTCAGGGTCGTAGGTTCGAGCCCCACATTGGGCGGATGTTTTTTTTCTTTTCCTGTACCATTGTATGTGGAACACTGTCAACTTGCACCACCACAGCGCAAATGGCTGTCCTCACTTTCACAAAATGCACTGCCATATCAGCAAAAACTCAGGACTGCATTGGCCGGGAATCGAACCCAGGCCTCACGCGTGGCAGGGGAGAATTCTACCACTGAACCACCAATGCTCCACAGATACTTAATTTTACACTTACTCGTGTACTTTAGTTTATGAAACAAAGCAGGAGTGTCAGGATGCCTTGCCTTGCCATCACCACAACTCCTCGGTTACCAAGCATTGCTAACTCAGTCGGTAAAGCATAAGACTCTTAATCTCAGGGTCGTGGGTTCGAGCCCCACATTGGGCGGATGTTTTTTTTCTTTTCCTGTACCATTGTATGTGGAACACTGTCAACTTGCACCACCACAGCGCAAATGGCTGTCCTCACTTTCACAAAATACACTGCCATTTCAGCAAAAACTCAGGACTGCATTGGCCGGGAATCGATTCCGGGCCTCACGCGTGGCAGGCGAGAATTCTACCACTGAACCACCAATGCTCCACAGGTACTTTACTTTACACTTACTCGTGTACTTTAGTGTATGAAACAAAGCAGGAGTGTCAGGATGCCTTGCCTTGCCTTGCCATCACCTCCATACATTCTCAACCAAGCCTGCCTAGCTCAGTCGGTAGAGCATGAGACTCTTAATCTCAGGGTCGTGGGTTCGAGCCCCACGTTGGGCGGATGTTTTTTCTTTTCCTGTACCATTGTATGTGGAACACTGTATACTTGCACCACAACAGCGCAAATGGCTGTCCTCACTTTCACAAAATACACTGCCATATCAGGAAAAACTCAAGACTGCATTGGCCGGGAATCGATTCCGGGCCTCACGCGTGGCAGGCGAGAATTCTACCACTGAACCACCAATGCTCCACAGATGCCTTATTTTACACTTACTCATGTACTTTAGTGTATAAAACAAAGCTGGAGTGTCAGGATGCCTTGCCTTGCCATCACCTCCAAGCCTTCGTAACCAAGCCCGACTAGCACAGTCGCTAGAGCATAAGACTATTAATCTTAGGGTCATGTATTTGAGCTCCATGTTGGGCAGTTGTTTTTTTCTCTTCCTGTACCATTGTATGTGGAACAGTGTATACTTGCCTCACCAAAGCGCAAATGGCTGTCCTCACTTTCACAAAATGCACTGCCCTATCAGCAAAAACTCAGGAATGTATTGACCGGGAATTGAACCCGGCCTCCCACGTGGCCGGCTAGATTTCTACCACTGAACCACCAATGATCCACAGATGCTTAATTTTAGACTTACTCATGTACTTTAGTGTACAAAACAAAGCAGGAGAGTCAGGATGCCTTGCCATCACCACAACGCCTCGGTTACCAAGCATTGCTAACTCAGTCGGTAAAGCATGAGACTCTTAATCTCAGGGTCGTGGGTTCGAGCCCCACATTGGGCGGATGTTTTTTTTTCTTTTCCTGTACCATTGTATGTGGAACACTGTCAACTTGCACCACCACAGCGCAAATGGCTGTCCTCACTTTCACAAAATGCACTGCCATATCAGCAAAAACTCAGGACTGCATTGGCCGGGAATCGAACCTGGGCCTCCCGCGTGGCAGGCGAGAATTCTACCACTGAACCACCAATGCTCCACAGATACTTAATTTTACACTTACTCGTGTACTTTAGTGTATGAAACAAAGCAGGAGTGTCAGGATGCCTTGGCTTGCCATCACCTCCATACATTCTCAACCAAGACTGGCTAGCTCAGTCGGTAGAGCATGAGACTCTTAACCTCAGGGTCGTGGGTTCGAGCCCCACGTTGGGCGGATGTTTTTTCTTTTCCTGTACCATTGTATGTGGAACACTGTATACTTGCACCACAACAGCGCAAATGGCTGTCCTCACTTTCACAAAATACACTGCCATATCAGGAAAAACTCAAGACTGCATTGGCCGGGAATCGATTCCGGGCCTCACGCGTGGCAGGCGAGAATTCTACCACTGAACCACCAATGCTCCACAGATGCCTAATTTTACACTTACTCATGTACTTTAGTGTATAAAACAAAGCAGGAGTGTCAGGATGCCTTGCCTTGCCTTCACCTCCAAGCCTACGTAACCAAGATCGACTAGCACAGTCGCTAGAGCATAAGACTATTAATCTTAGGGTCATGTATTTGAGCTCCATGTTGGGCAGTTGTTTTTTTCTCTTCCTGTACCATTGTATGTGGAACAGTGTATACTTGCATCACCACAGCGCAAATGGCTGTCCTCACTTTCACAAAATGCACTGCCCTATCAGCAAAAACTCAGGAATGTATTGACCGGGAATTGAACCCGGCCTCCCACGTGGCCGGCTAGATTTCTACCACTGAACCACCAATGATCCACAGATGCTTAATTTTAGACTTACTCATGTACTTTAGTGTACAAAACAAAGCAGGAGAGTCAGGATGCCTTGCCTTGCCATCACCACAACTCCTCGGTTATCAAGCATTGCTAACTCAGTTGGTAAAGCATGAGGCTTTTAATCTCAGGGTCGTGGGTTCGAGCCCCACATTGGGCGGATGTTTTTTTTCTTTTCCTGTACCATTGTATGTGGAACACTGTCAACTTGCACCACCACAGCGCAAATGGCTGTCCTCACTTTCACAAAATGCACTGCCATATCAGCAAAAACTCAGGACTGCATTGGCCGGGAATCGAACCCGGGCCTCCCGCGTGGCAGGCGAGAATTCTACCACTGAACCACCAATGCTCCACAGACACTTAATTTTACACTTACTCGTGTACTTTAGTGTATGAAACAAAGCAGGAGTGTCAGGATGCCTTGCCTTGCCATCACCTCCATACATTCTCAACCAAGCCTGGCTAGCTCAGTCGGTAGAGCATGAGACTCTTAATCTCAGGGTCGTGGGTTCGAGCCCCACGTTGGGCGGATGTTTTTTCTTTTCCTGTACCATTGTATGTGGAACACTGTATACTTGCACCACAACAGCGCAAATGGCTGTCCTCACTTTCACAAAATACACTGCCATATCAGGAAAAACTCAAGACTGCATTGGCCGGGAATCGATTCCGGGCCTCACGTGTGGCAGGCGAGAATTCTACCACTGAACCACCAATGCTCCACAGATGCCTTATTTTACACTTACTCATGTACTTTAGTGTATAAAACAAAGCAGGAGTGTCAGGATGCCTTGCCTTGCCATCACCTCCAAGCCTACGTAACCAAGCCCGACTAGCACAGTCGCTAGAGCATAAGACTATTAATCTTAGGGTCATGTATTTGAGCTCCATGTTGGGCAGTTGTTTTTTTCTCTTCCTGTACCATTGTATGTGGAACAGTGTATACTTGCATCACCACAGCGCAAATGGCTGTCCTCACTTTCACAAAATGCACTGCCCTATCAGCAAAAACTCAGGAATGTATTGACCGGGACTTGAACCCGGCCTCCCACGTGGCCAGCTAGATTTCTACCACTGAACCACCAATGATCCACATATGCTTAATTTTAGACTTACTCATGTACTTTAGTGTACAAAACAAAGCAGTAGAGTCAGGATGCCTTGCCTTGCCATCACCACAACTCCTCGGTTACCAAGCATTGCTAACTCAGTCGGTAAAGCATAAGACTCTTAATCTCAGGGTCGTAGGTTCGAGCCCCACATTGGGCGGATGTTTTTTTTCTTTTCCTGTACCATTGTATGTGGAACACTGTCAACTTGCACCACCACAGCGCAAATGGCTGTCCTCACTTTCACAAAATGCACTGCCATATCAGCAAAAACTCAGGACTGCATTGGCCGGGAATCGAACCCAGGCCTCACGCGTGGCAGGGGAGAATTCTACCACTGAACCACCAATGCTCCACAGATACTTAATTTTACACTTACTCGTGTACTTTAGTTTATGAAACAAAGCAGGAGTGTCAGGATGCCTTGCCTTGCCATCACCACAACTCCTCGGTTACCAAGCATTGCTAACTCAGTCGGTAAAGCATAAGACTCTTAATCTCAGGGTCGTGGGTTCGAGCCCCACATTGGGCGGATGTTTTTTTTCTTTTCCTGTACCATTGTATGTGGAACACTGTCAACTTGCACCACCACAGCGCAAATGGCTGTCCTCACTTTCACAAAATACACTGCCATTTCAGCAAAAACTCAGGACTGCATTGGCCGGGAATCGATTCCGGGCCTCACGCGTGGCAGGCGAGAATTCTACCACTGAACCACCAATGCTCCACAGGTACTTTACTTTACACTTACTCGTGTACTTTAGTGTATGAAACAAAGCAGGAGTGTCAGGATGCCTTGCCTTGCCATCACCTCCATACATTCACAACCAAGCCTGGCTAGCTTAGTCGGTAGAGCATGAGACTCTTAATCTCAGGGTCGTGGGTTCGAGCCCCACGTTGGGCGGATGTTTTTTCTTTTCCTGTACCATTGTATGTGGAACACTGTATACTTGCACCACCACAGCGCAAATGGCTGTCCTCACTTTCACAAAATACACTGCCATATCAGCAAAAACTCAGGACTGCATTGGCCGGGAATCGATTCCGGGCCTCACGCGTGGCAGGCAAGAATTCTACCACTGAACCACCAATGCTCCACAGATGCCTAATTTTACACTTACTCATGTACTTTAGTGTATAAAACAAAGCAGGAGTGTCAGGATGCCTTGCCTTGCCATCTCCTCCAAGCCTACGTAACCATGCCCGACTAGCACAGTCGCTAGAGCATAAGACTATTAATCTTAGGGTCATGTATTTGAGCTCCATGTTGGGCAGTTGTTTTTTTCTCTTCCTGTACCATTGTATGTGGAACAGTGTATACTTGCATCACCACAGCGCAAATGGCTGTCCTCACTTTCACAAAATGCACTGCCCTATCAGCAAAAACTCAGGAATGTATTGACCGGGAATTGAACCCGGCCTCCCACGTGGCCGGCTAGATTTCTACCACTGAACCACCAATGATCCACAGATGCTTATTTTTAAACTTACTCATGTACTTTAGTGTACAAAACAAAGCAGGAGAGTCAGGATGCCTTCCCTTTCCATCACCACAACTCCTCGGTTACCAAGCATTGCTAACTCAGTCGGTAAAGCATGAGACTCTTAATCTCAGGGTCGTGGGTTCGAGCCCCACATTGGGCGGATGTTTTTTTTCTTTTCCTGTACCATTGTATGTGGAACACTGTCAACTTGCACCACCACAGCGCAAATGGCTGTCCTCACTTTCACAAAATGCACTGCCATATCAGCAAAAACTCAGGACTGCATTGGCCGGGTATCGAACCCGGGCCTCCCGCGTGGCAGGCGAGAATTCTACCACTGAACCACCAATGCTCCACAGATACTTGATTTTACACTTACTCGTGTACTTTAGTGTATGAAACAAAGCAGAAGTGTCAGGATGCCTTGCCTTGCCATCACCTCCATACATTCTCAACCAAGCCTGGCTAGCTCAGTCGGTAGAGCATGAGACTCTTAATCTCAGAGTCGTGGGTTCGAGCCCGACGTTGGGCGGATGTTTTTTCTTTTCCTGTACCATTGTATGTGGAACACTGTATACTTGCACCACCACAGCGCAAATGGCTGTCCTCACTTTCACAAAATACACTGCCATATCAGCAAAAACTCAGGACTGCATTGGCCGGGAATCGATTCCGGGCCTCACGCGTGGCAGGTGAGAATTCTACCACTGAACCACCAATGCTCCACAGATGCCTAATTTTACACTTACTCATGTACTTTAGTGTATAAAAAAAAGCAGGAGTGTCAGGATGCCTTGCCTTGCCATCACCTCCAAGCCTACGTAACCAAGCCCGACTAGCACAGTCGCTAGAGCATAAGACTATTAATCTTAGGGTCATGTATTTGAGCTCCATGTTGGGCAGTTGTTTTTTTCTCTTCCTGTACCATTGTATGTGGAACAGTGTATACTTGCATCACCACAGCGCAAATGGCTGTCCTCACTTTCACAAAATGCACTGCCCTATCAGCAAAAACTCAGGAATGTATTGACCGGGAATTGAACCCGGCCTCCCACGTGGCCAGCTAGATTTCTACCACTGAACCACCAATGATCCACAGATGCTTAATTTTAGACTTACTCATGTACTTTAGTGTACAAAACAAAGCAGGAGAGTCAGGATGCCTTCCCTTTCCATCACCACAACTCCTTGGTTACCAAGCATTGCTAACTCAGTCGGTAAAGCATGAGACTCTTAATCTCAGGGTCGTGGGTTCGAGCCCCACATTGGGTGGATGTTTTTTTTCTTTTCCTGTACCATTGTATGTGGAACACTGTCAACTTGCACCACCACAGCGCAAATGGCTGTCCTCATTTTCACAAAATGCACTGCCATATCAGCAAAAACTCAGGACTGCATTGGCCAGGAATCGAACCCGGGCCTCCCGCGTGGCAGGCCAGAATTCTACCACTGAACCACCAATGCTCCACAGATACTTAATTTTACACTTACTCGTGTACTTTAGTGTATGAAACAAAGCAGGAGTGTCAGGATGCCTTGCCTTGCCATCACCTCCATATATGCTCAACCAAGCCTGGCTAGCTCAGTCGGTAAAGCATGAGACTCTTAATCTCAGGGTCGTGGGTTCGATCCCCACATTGGGCGGATGTTTTTTTTCTTTTCCTGTACCATTGTATGTGGAACACTGTCAACTTGCACCACCACAGCGCAAATGGCTGTCCTCACTTTCACAAAATGCACTGCCATATCAGCAAAAACACAGGACTGCATTGGCCGGGAATCGAACCCGGGCCTCCCGCGTGGCAGGCGAGAATTCTACCACTGAACCACCAATGCTCCACAGATACTTAATTTTACACTTACTCGTGTACTTTAGTGTATGAAACAAAGCAGGAGTGTCAGGATGCCTTGCCTTGCCATCACCTCCATACATTCTCAACCAATCCTGGCTAGCTCAGTCGGTAGAGCATGAGACTCTTAATCTCAGGGTCGTGGGTTCGAGCCCCACATTGGGCGGATGTTTTTTTTCTTTTCCTGTACCATTGTATGTGGAACACTGTATACTTGCACCACCACAGCGCAAATGGCTGTCCTCACTTTCACAAAATACACTGCCATATCAGCAAAAACTCAGGACTGCATTGGCCGGGAATCAATTCCGGGCCTCACGCGTGGCAGGCGAGAATTCTACCACTGAACCACTAATGCTCCACAGATGCCTAATTTTACACTTACTCATGTACTTTAGTGTATAAAACAAAGCAGGAGTATCAGGATGCCTTGCCTTGCCATCACCTCCAAGCCAACGTAACCAAGCCCGACTAGCACAGTCGCTAGAGCATAAGACTATTAATCTTAGGGTCATGTATTTGAGCTCCATGTTGGGCAGTTGTTTTTTTCTCTTCCTGTACCATTGTATGTGGAACAGTGTATACTTGCATCACCACAGCGCAAATGGCTGTCCTCACTTTCACAAAATGCACTGCCCTATCAGCAAAAACTCAGGAATGTATTGACCGGGAATTGAACCCGGCCTCCCACGTGGCCGGCTAGATTTCTACCACTGAACCACCAATGATCCACAGATGCTTAATTTTAGACTTACTCATGTACTTTAGTGTACAAAACAAAGCAGGAGAGGCAGGATGCCTTGCCTTGCCATCACCACAACTCCTCGGTTACCAAGCATTGCTAACTCAGTCGGTAAAGCATGAGACTCTTAATCTCGGGTCGTGGGTTCGAGCCCCACATTGGGCGGATGTTTTTTTTTCTTTTCCTGTACCATTGTATGTGGAACACTGTCAACTTTCCCCACCACAGCACAAATGGCTGTCCTCACTTTCACAAAATGCACTGCCATATCAGCAAAAACTCAGAACTGCATTGGCCGGGAATCGAACCCGGGCCTCCCGTGTGGCAGGCGAGAATTCTACCACTGAACCACCAATGCTCCACAGATACTTAATTTTACACTTACTCGTGTACTTTAGTGTATGAAACAAAGCAGGAGTGTCAGGATGCCTTGCCTTGCCATCACCTCCATACATTCTCAACCAATCCTGGCTAGCTCAGTCGGTAGAGCATGAGACTCTTAATCTCAGGGTCGTGGGTTCGAGCCCCATGTTAGGCGGATGTTTTTTCTTTTCCTGTACCATTGTATGTGGAACACTGTATACTTGCACCACCACAGCGCAAATGGCTGTCCTCACTTTCACAAAATACACTGCCATATCAGCAAAAACTCAGGACTGCATTGGCCGGGAATCAATTCCGGGCCTCACGCGTGGCAGGCGAGAATTCTACCACTGAACCACTAATGCTCCACAGATGCCTAATTTTACACTTACTCATGTACTTTAGTGTATAAAACAAAGCAGGAGTATCAGGATGCCTTGCCTTGCCATCACCTCCAAGCCAACGTAACCAAGCCCGACTAGCACAGTCGCTAGAGCATAAGACTATTAATCTTAGGGTCATGTATTTGAGCTCCATGTTGGGCAGTTGTTTTTTTCTCTTCCTGTACCATTGTATGTGGAACAGTGTATACTTGCATCACCACAGCGCAAATGGCTGTCCTCACTTTCACAAAATGCACTGCCCTATCAGCAAAAACTCAGGAATGTATTGACCGGGAATTGAACCCGGCCTCCCACGTGGCCGGCTAGATTTCTACCACTGAACCACCAATGATCCACAGATGCTTAATTTTAGACTTACTCATGTACTTTAGTGTACAAAACAAAGCAGGAGAGGCAGGATGCCTTGCCTTGCCATCACCTCCACACATTCACAACCAAGCCTGGCTAGCTCAGTCGGTAGAGCATGAGACTCTTAATCTCACGGTCGTGGGTTCGAGCCCAACGTTGGGCGGATGTTTTTTCTTTTCCTGTACCATTGTATGTGGAACACTGTATACTTGCACCACCACAGTGCAAATGGCTGTCCTCACTTTCACAAAATACACTGCCATATCAGCAAAAACTCAGGACTGCATTGGCCGGGAATCGATTCCAGGCCTCACGCGTGGCAGGCGATAATTCTACCACTGAACCACCAATGCTCCACAGATGCCTAATTTTCCACTTACTCATGTACTTTAGTGTATAAAACAAAGCCGGAGTGTCAGGATGCCTTGCCTTGCCATCTCCTCCAAGCCTACGTAACCATGCCCGACTAGCACAGTCGCTAGAGCATAAGACTATTAATCTTAGGGTCATGTATTTGAGCTCCATGTTGGGCAGTTGTTTTTTTCTCTTCCTGTACCATTGTATGTGGAACAGTGTATACTTGCATCACCACAGCGCAAATGGCTGTCCTCACTTTCACAAAATGCACTGCCCTATCAGCAAAAACTCAGGAATGTATTGACCGGGAATTGAACCCGGCCTCCCACGTGGCCGGCTAGATTTCTACCACTGAACCACCAATGATCCACAGATGCTTATTTTTAAACTTACTCATGTACTTTAGTGTACAAAACAAAGCAGGAGAGTCAGGATGCCTTCCCTTTCCATCACCACAATTCCTCGGTTACCAAGCATTGCTAACTCAGTCGGTAAAGCATGAGACTCTTAATCTCAGGGTCGTGGGTTCGAGCCCCACATTGGGCGGATGTTTTTTTTCTTTTCCTGTACCATTGTATGTGGAACACTGTCAACTTGCACCACCACAGCGCAAATGGCTGTCCTCACTTTCACAAAATGCACTGCCATATCAGCAAAAACTCAGGACTGCATTGGCCGAGTATCGAACCCGGGCCTCCTGCGTGGCAGGCGAGAATTCTACCACTGAACCACCAATGCTCCACAGATACTTAATTTTACACTTACTCGTGTACTTTAGTGTATGAAACAAAGCAGGAGTGTCAGGATGCCTTGCCTTGCCATCACCTCCATACATTCTCAACCAAGCCTGGCTAGCTCAGTCGGTAGAGCATGAGACTCTTAATCTCAGGGTCGTGGGTTCGAGACCCACGTTGGGCGGATGTTTTTTCTTTTCCTGTACCATTGTATGTGGAACACTGTATACTTGCACCACAACAGCGCAAATGGCTGTCCTCACTTTCACAAAATACACTGCCATATCAGCAAAAACTCAGGACTGCATTGGCCTGGAATCGATTCCGGGCCTCACGCGTGGCAGGTGAGAATTCTACCACTGAACCACCAATGCTCCACAGATGCCTAATTTTACACTTACTCATGTACTTTAGTGTATAAAAAAAAAGCAGGAGTGTCAGGATGCCTTGCCTTGCCATCACCTCCAAGCCTACGTAACCAAGCCCGACTAGCACAGTCGCTAGAGCATAAGACTATTAATCTTAGGGTCATGTATTTGAGCTCCATGTTGGGCAGTTGTTTTTTTCTCTTCCTGTACCATTGTATGTGGAACAGTGTATACTTGCATCACCACAGCGCAAATGGCTGTCCTCACTTTCACAAAATGCACTGCCCTATCAGCAAAAACTCAGGAATGTATTGACCGGGAATTGAACCCGGCCTCCCACGTGGCCAGCTAGATTTCTACCACTGAACCACCAATGATCCACAGATGCTTAATTTTAGACTTACTCATGTACTTTAGTGTACAAAACAAAGCAGGAGAGTCAGGATGCCTTCCCTTTCCATCACCACAACTCCTTGGTTACCAAGCATTGCTAACTCAGTCGGTAAAGCATGAGACTCTTGATCTCAGGGTCGTGGGTTCGAGCCCCACATTGGGTGGATGTTTTTTTTCTTTTCCTGTACCATTGTATGTGGAACACTGTCAACTTGCACCACCACAGCGCAAATGGCTGTCCTCACTTTCACAAAATGCACTGCCATATCAGCAAAAACTCAGGACTGCATTGGCCAGGAATCGAACCCGGGCCTCCCGCGTGGCAGGCCAGAATTCTACCACTGAACCACCAATGCTCCACAGACACTTAATTTTACACTTACTCGTGTACTTTAGTGTATGAAACAAAGCAGGAGTGTCAGGATGCCTTGCCTTGCCATCACCTCCATATATGCTCAACCAAGCCTGGCTAGCTCAGTCGGTAAAGCATGAGACTCTTAATCTCAGGGTCGTGGGTTCGAGCCCCATGTTGGCCGGATGTTTTTTCTTTTCCTGTACCATTGTATGTGGAACACTGTATACTTGCACCACAACATCGCAAATGGCTGTCCTCACTTTCACAAAATACACTGCCATATCAGCAAAAACTCAAGACTGCATTGGCCAGGAATTGATTCCGGGCCTCACGCGTGGCAGGCGAGAATTCTACCACTGAACCACCAATGCTCCACAGATGCCTTATTTTACACTTACTCATGTACTTTAGTGTATAAAACAAAGCAGGAGTGTCAGGATGCCTTGCCTTGCCATCACCTCCATACATTCTCAACCAAGCCTGGCTAGCTCAGTCGGTAGAGCATGAGACTCTTAATCTCAGGGTCGTGGGTTCGAGCCCCACGTTGGGCGGATGTTTTTTCTTTTCCTGTACCATTGTATGTGGAACACTGTATACTTGCACCACCACAGCGCAAATGGCTGTCCTCACTTTCTCAAAATACACTGCCCTATCAGCAAAAACTCAAGACTGCATTGGCCGGGAATCGATTCCGGGCCTCACACGTGGCAGGCGAGAATTCTACCACTGAACCACCAATGATCCACAGATGCTTAATTTTAAACTTACTCATGTACTTTAGTGTACAAAACAAAGCAGGAGAGTCAGGATGCCTTCCCTTTCCATCACCACAACTCCTCGGTTACCAAGCATTGCTAACTCAGTCGGTAAAGCATGAGACTCTTAATCTCGGGGTCGTGGGTTCGAGCCCCACATTGGGCGGATGTTTTTTTTCTTTTCCTGTACCATTGTATGTGGAACACTGTCAACTTGCACCACCACAGCGCAAATGGCTGTCCTCACTTTCACAAAATGCACTGCAATATCAGCAAAAACTCAGGACTGCATTGGCCGGGAATCAAACCCGTGCCTCCCGCGTGGCAAGCGAGAATTCTACCACTGAACCACCAATGCTCCACAGATACTTAATTTTACACTTACTCGTGTACTTTAGTGTATGAAACAAAGCAGGAGTGTCAGGATGCCTTGCCTTGCCATCACCTCCATACATTCTCAACCTAGCCTGGCTAGCTCAGTCGGTAGAGCATGAGACTCTTAATCTCAGGGTCGTGGGTTCGAGTCCCACGTTGGGCATATGTTTTTCTTTTCCTGTACCATTGTATGTGGAACACTGTATACTTGCACCACCACAGCGCAAATGGCTGTCCTCACTTTCACAAAATACACTGCCATATCAGCAAAAACTCAGGACTGCATTGGCCGGGAATTGATTTCGGGCCTCATGCGTGGCAGGCGAGAATTCTACCACCGAACCACCAATGCTCCACAGATGCCTAATTTTACACTTACTCATGTACTTTAGTGTATAAAACAAAGCAGGAGTGTCAGGATGCCTTGCCTTGCCATCACCTCCAAGCCTACGTAACCAAGCCCAACTAGCACAGTCGCTAGAGCATAAGACTATTAATCTTAGGGTCATGTATTTGAGCTCCATGTTGGGCAGTTGTTTTTTTCTCTTCCTGTACCATTGTATGTGGAACAGTGTATACTTGCATCACCACAGCGCAAATGGCTGTCCTCACTTTCACAAAATGCACTGCCCTATCAGCAAAAACTCAGGAATGTATTGACCGGGAATTGAACCCGGCCTCCCACGTGGCCGGCTAGATTTCTACCACTGAACCACCAATGATCCACAGATGCTTAATTTTAGACTTACTCATGTACTTTAGTGTACAAAACAAAGCAGGAGAGTCAGGATGCCTTGCCTTGCCATCACCACAACGTCTCGATTACCAAGCATTGCTAACTCAGTCGGTAAAGCATGAGACTCTTAATCTCAGGGTCGTGGGTTCGAGCCCCACATTGGGCGGATGTTTTTTTTCTTTTCCTGTACCATTGTATGTGGAACACTGTCAACTTGCACCACCACAGCGCAAATGGCTGTCCTCACTTTCACAAAATGCACTGCCATATCAGCAAAAGCTCAGGACTGCATTGGCCGGGAATCGAACCCGGGCCTCCCGCGTGGCAGGCGAGAATTCTACCACTGAACCACCAATGCTCCACAAAAACTTAATTTTACACTTACTCGTGTACTTTAGTGTATGAAACAAAGCAGGAGTGTCAGGATGCCTTGCCTTGCCATCACCTCCAAGCCTACGTAACCAAGCCCGACTAGCACAGTCGCTAGAGCATAAGACTATTAATCTTAGGGTCATGTATTTGAGCTCCATGTTGGGCAGTTGTTTTTTTCTCTTCCTGTACCATTGTATGTGGAACAGTGTATACTTGCATCACCACAGCGCAAATGGCTGTCCTCACTTTCACAAAATGCACTGCCCTATCAGCAAAAACTCAGGAATGTATTGACCGGGAATTGAACCCGGCCTCCCGTGTGGCAGGCCAGAATTCTACCACTGAACCACCAATGCTCCACAGATACTTAATTTTACACTTACTCGTGTACTTTAGTGTATGAAACAAAGCAGGAGTGTCAGGATGCCTTGCCTTGCCATCACCTCCATATATGCTCAACCAAGCCTGGCTAGCTCAGTCGGTAAAGCATGAGACTCTTAATCTCAGGGTCGTGGGTTCGATCCCCACATTGGGCGGATGTTTTTTTTCTTTTCCTGTACCATTGTATGTGGAACACTGTCAACTTGCACCACCACAGCGCAAATGGCTGTCCTCACTTTCACAAAATGCACTGCCATATCAGCAAAAACTCAGGACTGCATTGGCCGGGAATCGAACCCGGGCCTCCCGCGTGGTAGGCGAGAATTCTACCACTGAACCACCAATGCTCCACAGATACTTAATTTTACACTTACTCGTGTACTTTAGTGTATGAAACAAAGCAGGAGTGTCAGGATGCCTTGCCTTGCCATCACCTCCACACATTCTCAACCAATCCTGGCTAGCTCAGTCGGTAGAGCATGAGACTCTTAATCTCAGGGTCGTGGGTTCGAGCCCCATGTTGGGCGGATGTTTTTTCTTTTCCTGTACCATTGTATGTGGAACACTGTATACTTGCACCACCACAGCGCAAATGGCTGTCCTCACTTTCACAAAATACACTGCCATATCAGCAAAAACTCAGGACTGCATTGGCCGGGAATCAATTCCGGGCCTCACGCGTGGCAGGCGAGAATTCTACCACTGAACCACTAATGCTCCACAGATGCCTAATTTTACACTTACTCATGTACTTTAGTGTATAAAACAAAGCAGGAGTATCAGGATGCCTTGCCTTGCCATCACCTCCAAGCCAACGTAACCAAGCCCGACTAGCACAGTCGCTAGAGCATAAGACTATTAATCTTAGGGTCATGTATTTGAGCTCCATGTTGGGCAGTTGTTTTTTTCTCTTCCTGTACCATTGTATGTGGAACAGTGTATACTTGCATCACCACAGCGCAAATGGCTGTCCTCACTTTCACAAAATGCACTGCCCTATCAGCAAAAACTCAGGAATGTATTGACCGGGAATTGAACCCGGCCTCCCACGTGGCCGGCTAGATTTCTACCACTGAACCACCAATGATCCACAGATGCTTAATTTTAGACTTACTCATGTACTTTAGTGTACAAAACAAAGCAGGAGAGGCAGGATGCCTTGCCTTGCCATCACCACAACTCCTCGGTTACCAAGCATTGCTAACTCAGTCGGTAAAGCATGAGACTCTTAATCTCAGGGTCGTGGGTTCGAGCCCCACATTGGGCGGATGTTTTTTTTCTTTTCCTGTACCATTGTATGTGGAACACTGTCAACTTTCCCCACCACAGCACAAATTGCTGTCCTCACTTTCACAAAATGCACTGCCATATCAGCAAAAACTCAGTACTGCATTGGCCGGGAATCGAACCCGGGCCTCCCGCGTGGCAGGCGAGAAATCTACCACTGAACCACCAATGCTCCACAGATACTTAATTTTACACTTACTCGTGTACTTTAGTGTATGAAACAAAGCAGGAGTGTCAGGATGCCTTGCCTTGCCATCACCTCCATACATTCACAACCAAGCCTGGCTAGCTCAGTCGGTAGAGCATGAGACTCTTAATCTCAGGGTCGTGGGTTCGAGCCCAACGTTGGGCGGATGTTTTTTCTTTTCCTGTACCATTGTATGTGGAACACTGTATACTTGCACCACCACAGTGCAAATGGCTGTCCTCACTTTCACAAAATACACTGCCATATCAGCAAAAACTCAGGACTGCATTGGCCGGGAATCGATTCCAGGCCTCACGCGTGGCAGGCGATAATTCTACCACTGAACCACCAATGCTCCACAGATGCCTAATTTTACACTTACTCATGTACTTTAGTGTATAAAACAAAGCCGGAGTGTCAGGATGCCTTGCCTTGCCATCTCCTCCAAGCCTACGTAACCATGCCCGACTAGCACAGTCGCTAGAGCATAAGACTATTAATCTTAGGGTCATGTATTTGAGCTCCATGTTGGGCAGTTGTTTTTTTCTCTTCCTGTACCATTGTATGTGGAACAGTGTATACTTGCATCACCACAGCGCAAATGGCTGTCCTCACTTTCACAAAATGCACTGCCCTATCAGCAAAAACTCAGGAATGTATTGACCGGGAATTGAACCCGGCCTCCCACGTGGCCGGCTAGATTTCTACCACTGAACCACCAATGATCCACAGATGCTTATTTTTAAACTTACTCATGTACTTTAGTGTACAAAACAAAGCAGGAGAGTCAGGATGCCTTCCCTTTCCATCACCACAACTCCTCGGTTACCAAGCATTGCTAACTCAGTCGGTAAAGCATGAGACTCTTAATCTCAGGGTCGTGGGTTCGAGCCCCACATTGGGCGGATGTTTTTTTTCTTTTCCTGTACCATTGTATGTGGAACACTGTCTACTTGCACCACCACAGCGCAAATGGCTGTCCTCACTTTCACAAAATGCACTGCCATATCAGCAAAAACTCAGGACTGCATTGGCCGAGTATCGAACCCGGGCCTCCCGCGTGGCAGGCGAGAATTCTACCACTGAACCACCAATGCTCCACAGATACTTAATTTTACACTTACTCGTGTACTTTAGTGTATGAAACAAAGCAGGAGTGTCAGGATGCCTTGCCTTGCCATCACCTCCATACATTCTCAACCAAGCCTGGCTAGCTCAGTCGGTAGAGCATGAGACTCTTAATCTCACGGTCGTGGGTTCGGGCCCCACGTTGGGCGGATGTTTTTTCTTTTCCTGTACCATTGTATGTGGAACACTGTATACTTGCACCACAACAGCGCAAATGGCTGTTCTCACTTTCACAAAATACACTGCCATATCAGCAAAAACTCAGGACTGCATTGGCCTGGAATCGATTCCGGGCCTCACGCGTGGCAGGTGAGAATTCTACCACTGAACCACCAATGCTCCACAGATGCCTAATTTTACACTTACTCATGTACTTTAGTGTATAAAAAAAAAGCAGGAGTGTCAGGATGCCTTGCCTTGCCATCACCTCCAAGCCTACGTAACCAAGCCCGACTAGCACAGTCGCTAGAGCATAAGACTATTAATCTTAGGGTCATGTATTTGAGCTCCATGTTGGGCAGTTGTTTTTTTCTCTTCCTGTACCATTGTATGTGGAACAGTGTATACTTGCATCACCACAGCGCAAATGGCTGTCCTCACTTTCACAAAATGCACTGCCCTATCAGCAAAAACTCAGGAATGTATTGACCGGGAATTGAACCCGGCCTCCCACGTGGCCAGCTAGATTTCTACCACTGAACCACCAATGATCCACAGATGCTTAATTTTAGACTTACTCATGTACTTTAGTGTACAAAACAAAGCAGGAGAGTCAGGATGCCTTCCCTTTCCATCACCACAACTCCTTGGTTACCAAGCATTGCTAACTCAGTCGGTAAAGCATGAGACTCTTAATCTCAGGGTCGTGGGTTCGAGCCCCACATTGGGTGGATGTTTTTTTTCTTTTCCTGTACCATTGTATGTGGAACACTGTCAACTTGCACCACCACAGCGCAAATGGCTGTCCTCACTTTCACAAAATGCACTGCCATATCAGCAAAAACTCAGGACTGCATTGGCCAGGAATCGAACCCGGGCCTCCCGCGTGGCAGGCCAGAATTCTACCACTGAACCACCAATGCTCCACAGACACTTAATTTTACACTTACTCGTGTACTTTAGTGTATGAAACAAAGCAGGAGTGTCAGGATGCCTTGCCTTGCCATCACCTCCATATATGCTCAACCAAGCCTGGCTAGCTCAGTCGGTAAAGCATGAGACTCTTAATCTCAGGGTCGTGGGTTCGAGCCCCATGTTGGCCGGATGTTTTTTCTTTTCCTGTACCATTGTATGTGGAACACTGTATACTTGCACCACAACAGCGCAAATGGCTGTCCTCACTTTCACAAAATACACTGCCATATCAGCAAAAACTCAAGACTGCATTGGCCAGGAATTGATTCCGGGCCTCACGCGTGGCAGGCGAGAATTCTACCACTGAACCACCAATGCTCCACAGATGTCTTATTTTACACTTACTCATGTACTTTAGTGTATAAAACAAAGCAGGAGTGTCAGGATGCCTTGCCTTGCCATCACCTCCATACATTCTCAACCAAGCCTGGCTAGCTCAGTCGGTAGAGCATGAGACTCTTAATCTCAGGGTCGTGGGTTCGAGCCCCACGTTGGGCGGATGTTTTTTCTTTTCCTGTACCATTGTATGTGGAACACTGTATACTTGCACCACCACAGCGCAAATGGCTGTCCTCACTTTCACAAAATGCACTGCCATATCAGCAAAAACTCAGGACTGCATTGGCCGAGTATCGAACCCGGGCCTCCCGCGTGGCAGGCGAGAATTCTACCACTGAACCACCAATGCTCCACAGATACTTAATTTTACACTTACTCGTGTACTTTAGTGTATGAAACAAAGCAGGAGTGTCAGGATGCCTTGCCTTGCCATCACCTCCATACATTCTCAACCAAGCCTGGCTAGCTCAGTCGGTAGAGCATGAGACTCTTAATCTCAGGGTCGTGGGTTCGGGCCCCACGTTGGGCGGATGTTTTTTCTTTTCCTGTACCATTGTATGTGGAACACTGTATACTTGCACCACAACAGCGCAAATGGCTGTCCTCACTTTCACAAAATACACTGCCATATCAGCAAAAACTCAAGACTGCATTGGCCTGGAATCGATTCCGGGCCTCACGCGTGGCAGGTGAGAATTCTACCACTGAACCACCAATGCTCCACAGATGCCTAATTTTACACTTACTCATGTACTTTAGTGTATAAAAAAAAAGCAGGAGTGTCAGGATGCCTTGCCTTGCCATCACCTCCAAGCCTACGTAACCAAGCCCGACTAGCACAGTCGCTAGAGCATAAGACTATTAATCTTAGGGTCATGTATTTGAGCTCCATGTTGGGCAGTTGTTTTTTTCTCTTCCTGTACCATTGTATGTGGAACAGTGTATACTTGCATCACCACAGCGCAAATGGCTGTCCTCACTTTCACAAAATGCACTGCCCTATCAGCAAAAACTCAGGAATGTATTGACCGGGAATTGAACCCGGCCTCCCACGTGGCCAGCTAGATTTCTACCACTGAACCACCAATGATCCACAGATGCTTAATTTTAGACTTACTCATGTACTTTAGTGTACAAAACAAAGCAGGAGAGTCAGGATGCCTTCCCTTTCCATCACCACAACTCCTTGGTTACCAAGCATTGCTAACTCAGTCGGTAAAGCATGAGACTCTTAATCTCAGGGTCGTGGGTTCGAGCCCCACATTGGGTGGATGTTTTTTTTCTTTTCCTGTACCATTGTATGTGGAACACTGTCAACTTGCACCACCACAGCGCAAATGGCTGTCCTCACTTTCACAAAATGCACTGCCATATCAGCAAAAACTCAGGACTGCATTGGCCAGGAATCGAACCCGGGCCTCCCGCGTGGCAGGCCAGAATTCTACCACTGAACCACCAATGCTCCACAGATACTTAATTTTACACTTACTCCTGTACTTTAGTGTATGAAACAAAGCAGGAGTGTCAGGATGCCTTGCCTTACCATCACTTCCATACATTCTCAACCAAGCCTGGCTAGCTCAGTCGCTAGAGCATGAGACTCTTAATCTTAGGGTCGTGGGTTCGAGCCCCATGTTGGGCAGATGTTTTTTCTTTTCATGTACCATTGTATGTGGAACACTGTATACTTGCACCACAACAGTGCAAATGGCTGTCCTCACTTTCACAAAATACACTGCCATATCAGCAAAAACTCAAGACTGCATTGGCCGGGAATCGATTCCGGGCCTCACGCGTGGCAGGTGAGAATTCTACCACTGAACCACCAATGCTCCACAGATGCCTTGTTTTACACTTACTCATGTACTTT
The DNA here is from genome assembly GCF_028390025.1 of Pseudophryne corroboree. NCBI lineage: Eukaryota > Metazoa > Chordata > Amphibia > Anura > Myobatrachidae > Pseudophryne > Pseudophryne corroboree. Next base: position 441,589,181 of record NC_086446.1, read on the forward strand.
AGTGTATAAAACAAAGCAGGAGTGTCAGGATGCCTTGCCTTGCCATCACCTCCAAGCCTACGTAATCAAGCCCGACTAGCACAGTCGCTAGAGCATAAGACTATTAATCTTAGGGTCATGTATTTGAGCTCCATGTTGGGCAGTTGTTTTTTTCTCTTCCTGTACCATTGTATGTGGAACAGTGTATACTTGCATCACCACAGCGCAAATGGCTGTCCTCACTTTCACAAAATGCACTGCCCTATCAGCAAAAACTCAGGAATGTATTGACCGGGAATTGAACCCGGCCTCCCACGTGGCCGGCAAGATTTCTACCACTGAACCACCAATGATCCACAGATGCTTAATTTTAGACTTACTCATGTACTTTAGTGTACAAAACAAAGCAGGAGAGTCAGGATGCCTTGCCTTGCCATCACCACAACTCCTCGGTTACCAAGCATTGCTAACTCAGTCGGTAAAGCATGAGACTCTTAATCTCAGGGTCGTGGGTTCGAGCCCCACATTGGGCGGATGTTTTTTTTCTTTTCCTGTACCATTGTATATGGAACACTGTCAACTTGCACCACAACAGCGCAAATGGCTGTCCTCACTTTCACAAAATGCACTGCCATAGCAGCAAAAACTCAGGACTGCATTGGCCGGGAATCGAACCCGGGCCTCCCGCGTGGCAGGCGACAATTCTACCACTGAACCACCAATGCTCCACAGATACTTAATTTTACACTTACTCCTGTACTTTAGTGTATGAAACAAAGCAGGAGTGTCAGGATGCCTTGCCTTACCATCACCTCCATACATTCTCAACCAAGCCTGGCTAGCTCAGTCGCTAGAGCATGAGACTCTTAATCTTAGGGTCGTGGGTTCGAGCCCCATGTTGGGCGGATGTTTTTTCTTTTCATGTACCATTGTATGTGGAACACTGTATACTTGCACCACAACAGTGCAAATGGCTGTCCTCACTTTCACAAAATACACTGCCATATCAGCAAAAACTCAAGACTGCATTGGCCGGGAATCGATTCCGGGCCTCACGCGAGGCAGGTGAGAATTCTACCACTGAACCACCAATGCTCCACAGATGCCTTGTTTTACACTTACTCATGTACTTTAGTGTATAAAACAAAGCAGGAGTGTCAGGATGCCTTGCCTTGCCATCACCTACAAGCCTACGTAATCAAGCCCGACTAGCACAGTCGCTAGAGCATAAGACTATTAATCTTAGGGTCATGTATTTGAGCTCCATGTTGGGCAGTTGTTTTTTTCTCTTCCTGTACCATTGTATGTGGAACAGTGTATACTTGCATCACCACAGCGCAAATGGCTGTCCTCACTTTCACAAAATGCACTGCCCTATCAGCAAAAACTCAGGAATGTATTGACCGGGAATTGAACCCGGCCTCCCACGTGGCCGGCAAGATTTCTACCACTGAACCACCAATGATCCACAGATGCTTAATTTTAGACTTACTCATGTACTTTAGTGTACAAAACAAAGCAGGAGAGTCAGGATGCCTTGCCTTGCCATCACCACAACTCCTCTGTTACCAAGCATTGCTAACTCAGTCGGTAAAGCATGAGACTCTTAATCTCAGGGTCGTAGGTTCGAGCCCCACATTGGGCGAATGTTTTTTTTCTTTTCCCGTACTATTGTATGTGGAACACTGTCAACTTGCACCACCACAGCGCAAATGGCTGTCCTCACTTTCACAAAATGCACTGCCATATCAGCAAAAGCTCAGGACTGCATTGGCCGGGAATCGAACCCGGGCCTCCCGCGTGGCAGGTGAGAATTCTACCACTGAACCACCAATGCTCCACAGAAACTGAATTTTACACTTACTCGTGTACTTTAGTGTATGAAACAAAGCAGGAGTGTCAGGATGCCTTGCCTTGCCATCACCTCCATACATTCTCAACCAAGCCCGGCTATCTCAGTCGGTAGAGCATGAGACTCTTAATCTCAGACTCGTGGGTTCGAGCCCCATGTTGGGCGGATGTTATTTCTTTTCCTGTACCATTGTATGTGGAACACTGTCAACTTGCACCACCACAGCGCAAATGGCTGTCCTCACTTTCACAAAATACACTGCCATATCAGCAAAAACTCAGGACTGCATTGGCCGGGAATTGATTCCGGGCCTCATGCGTGGCAGGCGAGAATTCTACCACCGAACCACCAATGCTCCACAGATGCCTAATTTTACACTTACTCATGTACTTTAGTGTATAAAACAAAGCAGGAGTGTCAGGATGCCTTGCCTTGCCATCACCTCCAAGCCTACGTAACCAAGCCCGACTAGCACAGTCGCTAGAGCATAAGACTATTAATCTTAGGGTCATGTATTTGAGCTCCATGTTGGGCAGTTGTTTTTTCCTCTTCCTGTTCCATTGTATGTGGAACAGTGTATACTTGCATCACCACAGCGCAAATGGCTGTCCTCACTTTCACAAAATGCACTGCCCTTTCAGCAAAAACTCAGGAATGTATTGACCGGGAATTGAACCCGGCCTCCCACGTGGCCGGCTAGATTTCTACCACTGAACCACCAATGATCCACAGATGCTTAATTTTAGACTTACTCATGTACTTTAGTGTACAAAACAAAGCAGGAGAGTCAGGATGCCTTGCCTTGCCATCACCACAACTCCTCGGTTACCAAGCATTGCTAACTCAGTCGGTAAAGCATGAGACTCTTAATCTCAGGGTCGTGGGTTCGAGCCCCACGTTGGGCGGATGTTTTTTCATTTCCTGTACCATTGTATGTGGAACACTGTCAACTTGCACCACCACAGCGCAAATGGCTGTCCTCACTTTCACAAAATGCACTGCCATATCAGCAAAAACTCAGGACTGCATTGGTCGCGAATCAAACCCAGGACTCCCGCGTGGCAGGCGAAAATTCTACCACTGAACCACCAATGCTCCACAGATTCTTTATTTTACACTTACTCGTGTACTTTAGTATATGAAACAAAGCAGGAGTGTCAGGATGCCTTGCCTTGCCATCACCTCCATACATTCTCAACCAAGCCTGGCTAGCTCAGTCGGTAGAGCATGAGACTCTTAATCTAAGGGTCGTGGGTTCGAGCCCCACGTTGGGCGGATGTTTTTTCTTTTCCTGTACCATTGTATGTGGAACACTGTCAACTTGCACCACCACAGCGCAAATGGCTGTCCTCACTTTCACAAAATACACTGCCATATCAGCAAAAACTCAGGACTGCATTGGCCGGGAATCGAACCCGGGCCTCCCGCATGGCAGGCGAGAATTCTACCACTGAACCACCAATGCTCCACAGATACTTAATTTTACACTTACTCGTGTACTTTAGTGAATGAAACAAAGCAGGTGTGTAAGGATGCCTTGCCTTGCCATCACCTCCATGCATTCTCACCCAAGCCTGGCTAGCTCAATCGGTAGAGCATGAGACTCTTAATCTCAGGGTCGTGGGTTTGAGCCCCACGTTGGGTGGATGTTTTTTCTTTTCCTGTACCATTGTATGTGGAACACTGTATACTTGCACCACCACAGCGCAAATGGATGTCCTCACTTTCACAAAATACACTGCCATATCAGCAAAAACTCAGGACTGCATTGGCCGGGAATCGAACCCGGGCCTCCCACGTGGCAGGCGATAATTCTACCACTGAACTACCAATGCTCCACAGATACTTAATTTTACACTTACTCGTGTACTTTAGTGTATGAAACAAAGCAGGAGTGTCAGGATGCCTTGCCATCACCACAACTCCTTGGTTACCAAGCATTGCTAACTCAGTCGGTAAAGCATGAGACTCTTAATCTCAGAGTCGTGGGTTCGAGCCCCACATTGGGCGGATGTTTTTTTTCTTTTCCTGTACCATTGTATGTGGAACACTGTCAACTTGCACCACCACAGCGCAAATGGCTGTCCTCACTTTCACAAAATGCACTGCCATATCAGCAAAAGCTCAGGACTGCATTGGCCGGGAATCGAACCCAGGACTCCCACGTGGCAGGCGAGAATTCTCCCACTGAACCACCAATGCTCCACAGATACTTAATTTTACACTTACTCGTGTACTTTAGTGAATGAAACAAAGCAGGTGTGTAAGGATAGCTTGCCTTGCCATCACCTCCACGCATTCTCACCCAAGCCTGGCTAGCTCAATCGGTAGAGCATGAGACTCTTAATCTCAGGGTCGTGGGTTTGAGCCCCACGTTGGGTGGATGTTTTTTCTTTTCCTGTACCATTGTATGTGGAACACTGTATACTTGCACCACCACAGCGCAAATGGCTGTCCTCACTTTCACAAAATACACTGCCATATCAGCAAAAACTCAGGACTGCATTGGCCGGGAATCGATTCCGGGCCTCACGCATGGCAGGCGAGAATTCTACCACTGAACCACCAATGCTCCACAGATGCCTAATTTTACACTTACTCATATACTTTAGTGTATAAAACAAAGCAGGAGTGTCAGGATGCCTTGCCTTGCCATCACCTCCAAGCCTACGTAACCAAGCCCGACTAGCACAGGCGCTAGAGCATAAGACTATTAATCTTAGGGTCATGTATTTGAGCTCCATGTTGGGCAGTTGTTTTTTTCTCTTCCTGTACCATTGTATGTGGAACAGTGTATACTTGCATCACCACAGCGCAAATGGCTGTCCTCACTTTCACAAAATGCACTGCCCTATCAGCAAAAACTCAGGAATGTATTGACCGGGAATTGAACCCGGCCTCCCACGTGGCCGGCTAGATTTCTACCACTGAACCACCAATGATCCACAGATGCTTAATTTTAGACTTACTCATGTACTTTAGTGTACAAAACAAAGCAGGAGAGTCAGGATGCCTTGCCTTGCCATCACCACAACTCCTCGGTTACCAAGCATTGCTAACTCAGTCGGTAAAGCATGAGACTCTTAATCTCAGGGTCGTGGGTTCGAACCCCACATTGGGCGGATGTTTTTTCTTTTCCTGTACCATTGTATGTGGAACACTGTCAACTTGCACCACCACAGCGCAAATGGCTGTCCTCACTTTCACAAAATGCACTGCCATATCAGCAAAAGCTCAGGACTGCATTGGCCGGGAATCGATCCGGGCCTCCCGCATGGCAGGCGAGAATTCTACCACTGAACCACCAATGCTCCACAGATACTTAGTTTTACACTTACTCGTATACTTTAGTGTATGAAACAAAGCAGGATTGTCAGGATGCCTTGCCTTGCCATCACCTCCATGCATTCTCAACCAAGCCCGGCTAGCTCAGTCGGTAGAGCATGAGACTCTTAATCTCAGGGTCGTTGGTTCGAGCCCCACGTTGGGCGGATGTTTTTTCTTTTCCTGTACCATTGTATGTGGAACACTGTATACTTGCACCACCACAGCGCAAATGGCTGTCCTCACTTTCACAAAATACACTGCCATATCAGCAAAAACTCAGGACTGCATTGGCCGGGAATCGATTCCGGGCCTCACGCGTGGCAGGCGAGAATTCTACCACTGAACCACCAATGCTCCACAGATGCCTAATTTTACACTTACTCATGTACTTTAGTGTATAAAACAAAGCAGGAGTGTCAGGATGCCTTGACTTGCCATCACCTCCAAGCCTACGTAACCAAGCCCGACTAGCACAGTTGCTAGAGCATAAGACTATTAATCTTAGGGTCATGTATTTGAGCTCCATGTTGGGCAGTTGTTTTTTTCTCTTCCTGTACCATTGTATGTGGAACAGTGTATACTTGCATCACCACAGCGCAAATGGCTGTCCTCACTTTCACAAAATGCACTGCCCTATCAGCAAAAACTCAGGAATGTATTGACCGGGAATTGAACCCGGCCTCCCACGTGGCCGGCTAGATTTCTACCACTAAACCACCAATGATCCACAGATGCTTAATTTTAGACTTACTCATGTACTTTAGTGTACAAAACAAAGCAGGAGAGTCAGGATGCCTTGCCTTGCAATCACCACAACTCCTCGGTTACCAAGCATTGCTAACTCAGTCGGTAAAGCATGAGACTCTTAATCTCAGGGTCGTGGGTTCGAGCCCCACATTGGGTGGATGTTTTTTTTCTTTTCCTGTACCATTGTATGTGGAACACTGTCAACTTGCACCACCACAGCGCAAATGGCTGTCCTCACTTTCACAAAATGCACTGCCATATCAGCAAAAACTCAGGACTGCATTGGCCGGGAATCGAACCCAGGCCTCCCTCGTGGCAGGCGAAAATTTTACCACTGAACCACCAATGCTCCACAGAGACTTAATTTTACACTTACTCGTGTACTTTAGTGTATGAAACAAAGCAGGAGTGTCAGGATGCCTTGCCTTGCCATCACCTCCATACATTCTCAACCAAGCCTGGCTAGCTCAGTCGGTAGAGCATGAGACTCTTAATCTCAGGGTCGTGGGTTAGAGACCCACGTTGGGTGGATGTTTTTTCTTTTCCTGTACCATTGTATGTGGAACACTGTATACTTGCACCACAACAGCGCAAATGGCTGTCCTCACTTTCACAAAATACACTGCCATATCAGCAAAAACTCAGGACGGCATTGGCCGGGAATCGATTCCGGGCCTCACGCGTGGCAGGCGAGAATTCTACCACTGAAGCAGCAATGCTCCACAGATGCCTAATTTTACACTTACTCATGTACTTTAGTGTATAAAACAAAGCAGGAGTGTCAGGATGCCTTGCCTTGCAATCACCTCCAAGCCTACGTAACCAAGCCCGACTAGCACAGTCGCTAGAGCATAAGACTATTAATCTTAGGGTCATGTATTTGAGCTCCATGTTGGGCAGTTGTTTTTTTCTCTTCCTGTACCATTGTATGTGGAACAGTGTATACTTGCATCACCACAGCGCAAATGGCTGTCCTCACTTTCACAAAATGCACTGCCCTATCAGCAAAAACTCAGGAATGTATTGACCGGGAATTGAACCCGGCCTCCCACGTGGCCGGCTAGATTTCTACCACTGAACCACCAATGATCCACAGATGTTTAATTTTAGACTTACTCATGTACTTTAGTGTACAAAACAAAGCAGGAGAGTCAGGATGCCTTGCCTTGCCATCACCACAACTCCTCGGTTACCAAGCATTGCTCACTCAGTCGGTAAAGCATGAGACTCTTAATCTCAGGGTCGTGGGTTCGAGCCCCACATTGGGCAGATGTTTTTTTTCTTTTCCTGTACCATTGTATGTGGAACACTGTCAACTTGCACCACCACAGCGCAAATGGCTGTCCTCACTTTCACAAAATGCACTGCCATATCAGCAAAAACTCAGGACTGCATTGGCCGGGAATCTAACCCGGGCCTCCCGCGTGGCAGGCGAGAATTTTACTACTGAACCACCAATGCTCCACAGATACTTAATTTTACACTTACTCGTGTACTTTAGTGTATGAAACAAAGCTGGAGTGTCAGGATGCCTTGCCATCACCTCCATGCATTCTCAACCAAGCCTGGCTAGCTCAGTCGGTAGAGCATGAGACTCTTAATCTCAGTGTCGTGGGTTAGAGCCCCACGTTGGGCGGATGTTTTTTCCTTTCCTGTACCATTGTATGTGGAACACTGTATACTTGCACCACCACAGCGCAAATGGCTGTCCTCACTTTCACAAAATACACTGCCATATCAGCAAAAACTCAGGACTGCATTGGCCGGGAATCGAACCCGGGCCTCCCACGTGGCAGGCGATAATTCTACCACTGAACTACCAATGCTCCACAGATACTTAATTTTACACTTACTCGTGTACTTTAGTGTATGAAACAAAGCAGGAGTGTCAGGATGCCTTGCCATCACTACAACTCCTTGGTTACCAAGCATTGCTAACTCAGTCGGTAAAGCATGAGACTCTTAATCTCAGAGTCGTGGGTTCGAGCCCCACATTGGGCGGATGTTTTTTTTCTTTTCCTGTACCATTGTATGTGGAACACTGTCAACTTGCACCACCACAGCGCAAATGGCTGTCCTCACTTTCACAAAATGCACTGCCATATCAGCAAAAGCTCAGGACTGCATTGGCCGGGAATCGAACCCAGGCCTCCCACGTGGCAGGCGAGAATTCTCCCACTGAACCACCAATGCTCCACAGATACTTAATTTTACACTTACTCGTGTACTTTAGTGAATGAAACAAAGCAGGTGTGTAAGGATAGCTTGCCTTGCCATCACCTCCACGCATTCTCACCCAAGCCTGGCTAGCTCAATCGGTAGAGCATGAGACTCTTAATCTCAGGGTCGTGGGTTTGAGCCCCACGTTGGGTGGATGTTTTTTCTTTTCCTGTACCATTGTATGTGGAACACTGTATACTTGCACCACCACAGCGCAAATGGCTGTCCTCACTTTCACAAAATACACTGCCATATCAGCAAAAACTCAGGACTGCATTGGCCGGGAATCGATTCCGGGCCTCACGCATGGCAGGCGAGAATTCTACCACTGAACCACCAATGCTCCACAGATGCCTAATTTTACACTTACTCATATACTTTAGTGTATAAAACAAAGCAGGAGTGTCAGGATGCCTTGCCTTGCCATCACCTCCAAGCCTACGTAACCAAGCCCGACTAGCACAGGCGCTAGAGCATAAGACTATTAATCTTAGGGTCATGTATTTGAGCTCCATGTTGGGCAGTTGTTTTTTTCTCTTCCTGTACCATTGTATGTGGAACAGTGTATACTTGCATCACCACAGCGCAAATGGCTGTCCTCACTTTCACAAAATGCACTGCCCTATCAGCAAAAACTCAGGAATGTATTGACCGGGAATTGAACCCGGCCTCCCACGTGGCCGGCTAGATTTCTACCACTGAACCACCAATGATCCACAGATGCTTAATTTTAGACTTACTCATGTACTTTAGTGTACAAAACAAAGCAGGAGAGTCAGGATGCCTTGCCTTGCCATCACCACATCTCCTCGGTTACCAAGCATTGCTAACTCAGTGGGTAAAGCATGAGACTCTTAATCTCAGGGTCGTGGGTTCGAACCCCACATTGGGCGGATGTTTTTTCTTTTCCTGTACCATTGTATGTGGAACACTGTCAACTTGCACCACCACAGCGCAAATGGCTGTCCTCACTTTCACAAAATGCACTGCCATATCAGCAAAAGCTCAGGACTGCATTGGCCGGGAATCGATCCCGGGCCTCCCGCATGGCAGGCGAGAATTCTACCACTGAAACACCAATGCTCCACAGATACTTAGTTTTACACTTACTCGTATACTTTAGTGTATGAAACAAAGCAGGATTGTCAGGATGCCTTGCCTTGCCATCACCTCCATGCATTCTCAACCAAGCCCGGCTAGCTCAGTCGGTAGAGCATGAGACTCTTAATCTCAGGGTCGTGGGTTCGAGCCCCACGTTGGGCGGATGTTTTTTCTTTTCCTGTACCATTGTATGTGGAACACTGTATACTTGCACCACCACAGCGCAAATGGCTGTCCTCACTTTCACAAAATACACTGCCATATCAGCAAAAACTCAGGACTGCATTGGCCGGGAATCGATTCCGGGCCTCACGCGTGGCAGGCGAGAATTCTACCACTGAACCACCAATGCTCCACAGATGACTAATTTTACACTTACTCATGTACTTTAGTGTATAAAACAAAGCAGGAGTGTCAGGATGCCTTGACTTGCCATCACCTCCAAGCCTACGTAACCAAGCCCGACTAGCACAGTCGCTAGAGCATAAGACTATTAATATTAGGGTCATGTATTTGAGCTCCATGTTGGGCAGTGGTTTTTTTCTCTTCCTGTACCATTGTATGTGGAACAGTGTATACTTGCATCACCACAGCGCAAATGGCTGTCCTCACTTTCACAAAATGCACTGCCCTATCAGCAAAAACTCAGGAATGTATTGACCGGGAATTGAACCCGGCCTCCCACGTGGCCGGCTAGATTTCTACCACTAAACCACCAATGATCCACAGATGCTTAATTTTAGACTTACTCATGTACTTTAGTGTACAAAACAAAGCAGGAGAGTCAGGATGCCTTGCCTTGCAATCACCACAACTCCTCGGTTACCAAGCATTGCTAACTCAGTCGGTAAAGCATGAGACTCTTAATCTCAGGGTCGTGGGTTCGAGCCCCACATTGGGTGGATGTTTTTTTTCTTTTCCTGTACCATTGTATGTGGAACACTGTCAACTTGCACCACCACAGCGCAAATGGCTGTCCTCACTTTCACAAAATGCACTGCCATATCAGCAAAAACTCAGGACTGCATTGGCCGGGAATCGAACCCAGGCCTCCCTCGTGGCAGGCGAAAATTTTACCACTGAACCACCAATGCTCCACAGAGTCTTAATTTTACACTTACTCGTGTACTTTAGTGTATGAAACAAAGCAGGAGTGTCAGGATGCCTTGCCTTGCCATCACCTCCATACATTCTCAACCAAGCCTGGCTAGCTCAGTCGGTAGAGCATGAGACTCTTAATCTCAGGGTCGTGGGTTAGAGCCCCACGTTGGGTGGATGTTTTTTCTTTTCCTGTACCATTGTATGTGGAACACTGTATACTTGCACCACAACAGCGCAAATGGCTGTCCTCACTTTCACAAAATACACTGCCATATCAGCAAAAACTCAGGACTGCATTGGCCGGGAATCGATTCCGGGCCTCACGCGTGGCAGGCGAGAATTCTACCACTGAAGCAGCAATGCTCCACAGATGCCTAATTTTACACTTACTCATGTACTTTAGTGTATAAAACAAAGCAGGAGTATCAGGATGCCTTGCCTTGCCATCACCTCCAAGCCTACGTAACCAAGCCCGACTAGCACAGTCGCTAGAGCATAAGACTATTAATCTTAGGGTCATGTATTTGAGCTCCATGTTGGGCAGTTGTTTTTTTCTCTTCCTGTACCATTGTATGTGGAACAGTGTATACTTGCATCACCACAGCGCAAATGGCTGTCCTCACTTTCACAAAATGCACTGCCCTATCAGCAAAAACTCAGGAATGTATTGACCGGGAATTGAACCCGGCCTCCCACGTGGCCGGCTAGATTTCTACCACTGAACCACCAATGATCCACAGATGCTTAATTTTAGACTTACTCATGTACTTTAGTGTACAAAACAAAGCAGGAGAGTCAGGATGCCTTGCCTTGCCATCACCACAACTCCTCGGTTACCAAGCATTGCTAACTCAGTCGGTAAAGCATGAGACTCTTAATCTCAGGGTCGTGGGTTCCAGCCCCACATTGGGCAGATGTTTTTTTTCTTTTCCTGTACCATTGTATGTGGACCATTGTCAACTTGCACCACCACAGCGCAAATGTCTGTCCTCACTTTCACAAAATGCACTGCCATATCAGCAAGAGCTCAGGACTGCATTGGCCGGGAATCGAACCCGGACCTCCCGCGTGGCAGACGAGAATTCTACCACTGAACCACCAATGCTCCACAGATACTTAATTTTACACTTACTCGTGTACTTTAGTGTATGAAACAAAGCAGGAGTGTCAGGATGCCTTGCCTTGCCATCACCTCCATACATTCTCAACCAAGCCTGGCTAGCTCAGTTGGTAGAGCATGAGACTCTTAATCTCAGGGTCGAGGGTTCGAGCCACACGTTGGGTGGATGTTTTTTCTTTTCCTGTACCATTGTATGTGGAACACTGTATACTTGCACCACCACAGCGCAAATGGCTGTCCTCACTTTCACAAAATACACTGCCATATCAGCAAAAACTCAGGACTGCATTGGCCGGGAATCGATTCCGGGCCTCACGCGTGGCAGGCGAGAATTCTACCACTGAAGCAGCAATGCTCCACAGATGCCTAATTTTACACTTACTCATGTACTTTAGTGTATAAAACAAAGCAGGAGTGTCAGGATGCCTTGCCTTGCCATCACCTCCAAGCCTACGTAACCAAGCCCGACTAGCACAGTCGCTAGAGCATAAGACTATTAATCTTAGGGTCATGTATTTGAGCTCCATGTTGGGCAGTTGTTTTTTTCTCTTCCTGTACCATTGTATGTGGAACAGTGTATACTTGCATCACCACAGCGCAAATGGCTGTCCTCACTTTCACAAAATGCACTGCCCTATCAGCAAAAACTCAGGAATGTATTGACCTGGAATTGAACCCGGCCTCCCACGTGGCCGGCTAGATTTCTACCACTGAACCACCAATGATCCACAGATGCTTAATTTTAGACTTACTCATGTACTTTAGTGTAAAAAACAAAGCAGGAGAGTCAGGATGCCTTGCCTTGCCATCACCACTACTCCTCGGTTACCAAGCATTGCTCACTCAGTCGGTAAAACATGAGACTCTTAATCTCAGGGTCGTGGGTTCGAGCCCTAGATTGGCAGATGTTTTTTTTCTTTTCCTGTACCATTGTATGTGGAACACTGTCAACTTGCACCACCACAGCGCAAATGGCTGTCCTCACTTTCACAAAATGCACTGCCATATCAGCAAAAACTCAGGACTGCATTGGCCGGGAATCTAACCCGGGCCTCCCGCGTGGCAGGCGAGAATTCTACCACTGAACCACCAATGCTCCACAGATACTTAATTTTACACTTACTCGTGTACTTTAGTGTATGAAACAAAGCAGGAGTGTCAGGATGCCTTGCCTTGCCATCACCTCCGTGCATTCTCAACCAAGCCTGGCTAGCTCAGTCGGTAGAGCATGAGACTCTTAATCTCAGTGTCGTGGGTTAGAGCCCCACGTTGGGCGGATGTTTTTTCCTTTCCTGTACCATTGTATGTGGAACACTGTATACTTCCACCACCACAGCGCAAATGGCTGTCCTCACTTTCACAAAATACACTGCCATATCAGCAAAAACTCAGGACTGCATTGGCCGGGAATCGATCCCGGGCCTCCCGCATGGCAGGCGAGAATTCTACCACTGAACCACCAATGCTCCACAGATACTTAATTTTACACTTACTCGTGTACTTTAGTGTATGAAACAAAGCAGGAGTGTCAGGATGCCTTGCCTTGCCATCACCTCCATACATTCTCAACCAAGCCTGGCTAGCTCAGTCGGTAGAGCATGAGACTCTTAATCTCAGGGTCGTGGGTTCGAGCCCCACGTTGGGCGGATGTTTTTTCTTTTCATGTACCATTGTATGTGGAACACTGTATACTTGCACCACCACAGCGCAAATGGCTGTCCTCACTTTCACAAAATACACTGCCATATCAGCAAAAACTCAGGACTGCATTGGCTGGGAATCGATTCCGGGCCTCATGCGTGGCAGGCGAGAATTCTACCACTGAACCATCAATGCTCCACAGATGCCTAATTTTACACTTACTCATGTACTTTAGTGTATAAAACAAAGCAGGAGTGTCAGGATGCCTTGACTTGCCATCACCTCCAAGCCTACGTAACCAAGCCCAACTAGCACAGTCGCTAGAGCATAAGACTATTAATCTTAGGGTCATGTATTTGAGCTCCATGTTGGGCAGTTGTTTTTTTCTCTTCCTGTACCATTGTATGTGGAACAGTGTATACTTGCATCACCACAGCGCAAATGGCTGTCCTCACTTTCACAAAAAGCACTGCCCTATCAGCAAAAACTCAGGAATGTATTGACCGGGAATTGAACCCGGCCTCCCACGTGGCCGGCTAGATTTCTATCACTGAACCACCAATTATCCACAGATGCTTAATTTTAGACTTACTCATGTACTTTAGGGTAAAAAACAAAGCAGGAGAGTCAGGATGCCTTGCCTTGCCATCACCTCCATACATTCTCAACCAAGCCTGGCTAGCTCAGTCGGTAGAGCATGAGACTCTTAATCTCAGGGTCGTGGGTTCCAGCCCCACATTGGGCAGATGTTTTTTTTCTTTTCCTGTACCATTGTATGTGGAACACTGTCAACTTGCACCACCACAGCGCAAATGGCTGTCCCCACTTTCACAAAATGCACTGCCATATCAGCAAAAGCTCAGGACTGCATTGGCCGGGAATCGAACCCGGACCTCCCGCGTGGCAGACGAGAATTCTACCACTGAACCACCAATGCTCCACAGATACTTAATTTTACACTTACTCGTGTACTTTAGTGTATTAAACAAAGCAGGAGTGTCAGGATGCCTTGCCTTGCCATCACCTCCATACATTCTCAACCAAGCCTGGCTAGCTCAGTCGGTAGAGCATGAGACTCTTAATCTCAGGGTCGTGGGTTCGAGCCCCACGTTGGGCGGATGTTTTTTTATTTTCATGTACCATTGTATGTGGAACACTGTATACTTGCACCACCACAGCGCAAATGGCTGTCCTCACTTTCACAAAATACACTGCCATATCAGCAAAAACTCAGGACTGCATTGGCTGGGAATCGATTCCGGGCCTCATGCGTGGCAGGCGAGAATTCTACCACTGAACCATCAATGCTCCACAGATGCCTAATTTTACACTTACTCATGTACTTTAGTGTATAAAACAAAGCAGGAGTGTCAGGATGCCTTGCCTTGCCATCACCTCCAAGCCTACGTAACCAAGCCCAACTAGCACAGTCGCTAGAGCATAAGACTATTAATGTTAGGGTCATGTATTTGAGCTCCATGTTGGGCAGTTGTTTTTTTCTCTTCCTGTACCATTGTATGTGGAACAGTGTATACTTGCATCACCACAGCGCAAATGGCTGTCCTCACTTTCACAAAATGCACTGCCCTATCAGCAAAAACTCAGGAATGTATTGACCGGGAATTGAACACGGCCTCCCACGTGGCCGGCTAGATTTCTATCACTGAACCACCAATTATCCACAGATGCTTAATTTTAGACTTACTCATGTACTTTAGGGTAAAAAACAAAGCAGGAGAGTCAGGATGCCTTGCCTTGCCATCACCACAACTGCTCGGTCACCAAGCATTGCTAACTCAGTCGGTAAAGCATGAGACTCTTAATCTCAGGGTCGTGGGTTCCAGCCCCACATTGGGCAGATGTTTTTTTTCTTTTCCTGTACCATTGTATGTGGAACACTGTCAACTTGCACCACCACAGCGCAAATGGCTGTCCTCACTTTCACAAAATGCACTGCCATATCAGCAAAAGCTCAGGACTGCATTGGCCGGGAATCGAACCCGGACCTCCCGCGTGGCAGACGAGAATTCTACCACTGAACCACCAATGCTCCACAGATACTTAATTTTACACTTACTCGTGTACTTTAGTGTATTAAACAAAGCAGGAGTGTCAGGATGCCTTGCCTTGCCATCACCTCCATACATTCTCAACCAAGCCTGGCTAGCTCAGTCGGTAGAGCATGAGACTCTTAATCTCAGGGTCGAGGGTTCGAGCCCCACGTTGGGCGGATGTTTTTTCTTTTCCTGTACCATTGTATGTGGAACACTGTATACTTGCACCACCACAGCGCAAATGGCTGTCCTCACTTTCACAAAATACACTGCCATATCAGCAAAAACTCAGGACTGCATTGGCCGGGAATCGATTCCGGGCCTCACGCGTGGCAGGCGAGAATTCTACCACTGAACCACCAATGCTCCACAGATGCCTTATTTTACACTTACTCATGTACTTTAGTGTATAAAACAAAGCAGGAGTGTCAGGATGCCTTGCCATCACCTCCAAGCCTACGTAATCAAGCCCGACTAGCACAGTCACTAGAGCATAAGACTATTAATCTTAGGGTCATGTATTTGAGCTCCATGTTGGGCAGTTGTTTTTTTCTCTTCCTGTACCATTGTATGTGGAACAGTGTATACTTGCATCACCACAGCGCAAATGGCTGTCCTCACTTTCACAAAATGCACTGCCCTATCAGCAAAAACTCAGGAATGTATTGACCGGGAATTGAACCCGGCCTCCCACGTGGCCGGCTAGATTTCTACCACTGAACCACCAATTATCCACAGATGCTTAATTTTAGACTTACTCATGTACTTTAGGGTAAAAAACAAAGCAGGAGAGTCAGGATGCCTTGCCTTGCCATCACCACAACTGCTCGGTTACCAAGCATTGCTAACTCAGTCGGTAAAGCATGAGACTCTTAATCTCAGGGTCGTGGGTTCCAGCCCCACATTGGGCAGATGTTTTTTTTTCTTTTCCTGTACCATTGTATGTGGAACACTGTCAACTTGCACCACCACAGCGCAAATGGCTGTCCTCACTTTCACAAAATGCACTGCCATATCAGCAAAAGCTCA